>NC_069505.1:640938395-641135653 GCF_027579735.1 Bombina bombina | reverse complement strand
TCATTACTAGTTATACACTGTGTCATTACTAGTTATACACTGTGTCATTACTAGTTATACACTGTGTCATTACTAGTTATACACTGTGTCATTACTAGTTATACACTGTGTCATTACTAGCTATACACTGTGTCATTACTAGTTATACACTGTGTCATTATTAGCTATACACTGTGTCATTACTAGTTATACACTGTGTCATTACTAGTTATACACTGTGTCATTACTAGTTATACACTGTGTCATTACTAGCTATACACTGTGTCATTACTAGTTATACACTGTGTCATTACTAGTTATACACTGTGTCATTACTAGCTATACACTGTGTCATTACTAGTTATACACTGTGTCATTACTAGTTATACACTGTGTCATTACTAGTTATACACTGTGTCATTACTAGTTATACACTGTGTCATTACTAGTTATACACTGTGTCATTACTAGTTATACACTGTGTCATTACTAGTTATACACTGTGTCATTACTAGTTATACACTGTGTCATTACTAGTTATACACTGTGTCATTACTAGCTATACACTGTGTCATTACTAGCTATACACTGTGTCATTACTAGTTATACACTGTGTCATTACTAGCTATACACTGTGTCATTACTAGTTATACACTGTGTCATTACTAGCTATACACTGTGTCATTACTAGCTATACACTGTGTCATTACTAGTTATACACTGTGTCATTACTAGTTATACACTGTGTCATTACTAGCTATACACTGTGTCATTACTAGTTATACACTGTGTCATTACTAGCTATACACTGTGTCATTACTAGTTATACACTGTGTCATTACTAGTTATACACTGTGTCATTACTAGCTATACACTGTGTCATTACTAGTTATACACTGTGTCATTACTAGTTATACACTGTGTCATTACTAGTTATACACTGTGTCATTACTAGCTATACACTGTGTCATTACTAGTTATACACTGTGTCATTACTAGTTATACACTGTGTCATTACTAGTTATACACTGTGTCATTACTAGTTATACACTGTGTCATTACTAGTTATACACTGTGTCATTACTAGTTATACACTGTGTCATTACTAGCTATACACTGTGTCATTACTAGCTATACACTGTGTCATTACTAGTTATACACTGTGTCATTACTAGTTATACACTGTGTCATTACTAGTTATACACTGTGTCATTACTAGTTATACACTGTGTCATTACTAGTTATACACTGTGTCATTACTAGTTATACACTGTGTCATTACTAGTTATACACTGTGTCATTACTAGCTATACACTGTGTCATTACTAGTTATACACTGTGTCATTACTAGCTATACACTGTGTCATTACTAGTTATACACTGTGTCATTACTAGCTATACACTGTGTCATTACTAGTTATACACTGTGTCATTACTAGTTATACACTGTGTCATTACTAGCTATACACTGTGTCATTACTAGTTATACACTGTGTCATTACTAGCTATACACTGTGTCATTATTAGTTATACACTGTGTCATTACTAGCTATACACTGTGTCATTACTAGCTATACACTGTGTCATTACTAGTTATACACTGTGTCATTACTAGTTATACACTGTGTCATTACTAGTTATACACTGTGTCATTACTAGTTATACACTGTGTCATTACTAGTTAGAGTCATTGGAGGTCACATGTTTCCTGTCTAGAGTCAGTGTAGGTCACATGTTTCCTGTCTAGAGTCAGTGGAGGTCACATGTTTCCTGTCAAGAGTCAGCGGAGGTCACATGTTTCCTGTCTAGAGTCAGTGGAGGTCACATTTTTCCTGCTATAGAGTCAGCTGGAGGTCACATGTTTTCCTGTCTAGAGTCAGTGGAGGTCACCATGTTTCCTGTCTAGAGTCAGCGGATGTCCACCTTGTTTCCTGTCTAGAGTCAGTGGAGGTCCCACATGTTTCCTGTCTAGAATCAGCGGAGGTCACATGTTTCCTGTCTAGAGTCAGCGGAGGTCACATGTTTCCTGTCCTCGAGTCAGTGGAGGTCACATGTTTCCTAGTCCTAGAGTCAGCCGGAGGTCACATGTTTCCTGTCTAGAGTCAGTGGAGGCTCATGGTTCCTGTCTAGAGTCAGCGGAGGTCACATGTTTCCTGTCTAGAAGTCAGCGGAGGTCCACATGGTTTCCCTGTCTAGAGTCAGCTGTGAGGTCAATGTTTCCTGTCTAGGAGTCAGCGGATGTCACATGTTTCCTGTCCTAGAGTCAGCGGAGGTCACGATGTTTCCTGTCAGAGTCCAGTGGAGGTCACATGTTTCCTGGCTAGGAGTTCCAGGCTGGAGGTCACATGTATTCCTGTCTAGAGTCAGCGCCGAAGGTCACAATGTTTCCTGTCTAGAGTCCAGTGGAGGTCCACATGTTTCCTGTCTAGACGTCAGCGGAGGTCACATGTTTCCTGTCTAGAGTCAGTGGAGGTCCCATGTTTTCCTGGTCTAGAGTCCCGCGGAGGTCACATGTTTCCTGTCTAGAGTCAGTGGAGGTCACATGTTTCCTGTCAAGAGTCAGCGGAGGTCACATGTTTCCTGTCTAGAGTCAGCGGAGGTCACATGTTTCCTGTCTAGAGTCAGTGGAGGTCACATGTTTCCTGTCTAGAGTCAGCGGATGTCACATGTTTCCTGTCTAGAGTCAGCGGAGGTCACATGTTTCCTGTCTAGAGTCAGTGGAGGTCACATGTTTCCTGTCTAGAGTCAGTGGAGGTCACATGTTTCCTGGCTAGAGTCAGTGGAGGTCACATGTTTCCTGTCTAGAGTCAGTGGAGGTCACATGTTTCCTGGCTAGAGTCAGTGGAGGTCACATGTTTCCTGGCTAGAGTCAGTGGAGCTAGACTACTTTGAAGGGAGCGGGTGGAAATATGCAGATGTGCGAGAAAGCGTAAAATCAGCTTTAGTCAGAGGCTCTTTACTAAATTTGTCTTATATACAGTGGGTTATATACTTAAGTACTATGTTATATACAGTATGCTAAGTATAGGCACTGTGTGTTATATACAGTGTGCTATGTATAGGCACTGTGTGTTATATACAGTGTGCTAAGTATAGGCACTGTGTGTTATATACAGTGTGCTAAGTATAGGCACTGTTTGTTATATACAGTGTGCTATGTATAGGCACTGTGTGTTATATACAGTGTGCTATGTATAGGCACTGTGTGTTATATACAGTGTGCTATGTATAGGCACTGTTTGTTATATACAGTGTGCTATGTATAGGCACTGTGTGTTATATACAGTGTGCTATGTATAGGCACTGTGTGTTATATACAGTGTGCTATGTATAGGCAATGTGTGTTATATACAGTGTGCTAAGTATAGGCACTGTGTGTTATATACAGTGTGCTAAGTATAGGCACTGTGTGTTAATATACAGTGTTGCTAAGTATAGGCACTGTGTGTTATATACAGTGTGCTAAGTATAGGCACTGTGTGTTAATATACAGTGTGCTAAGTATAGGCACTGTGTGTTATATACAGTGTGCTAAGTATAGGCACTGTGTGTTATATACAGTGTGCTATGTATAGCGCACTGTGTGTTATATACAGTATGCTATGTATAGGCACTGTGTGTTATATACAGTGTGCTACGTATAGGCACTCGTGTGTTATATACAGTGTGCTAAGTATAGGCACTGTGTGTTATATACAGTGTGCTAAGTTTAGCACTGTGTGTTATATACAGTGTGCTAAGTATAGGCACTGTGTGTTATATACAGTGTGCTAAGTATAGGTACTGTGTGTTATATACAGTGTTCTAAGTATAGGTACTGTGTGTTTATATACAGTGTGCTAAGTATAGGCACTGTGTGTTATATACAGTGTGCTATGTATAGGCACTGTGTGTTATATACAGTGTGCTAAGTATAGGCACTGTGTGTTATATATAGTGTGCTAAGTATAGGCACTGTGTGTTATATACAGTGTGCTAAGTATAGGCCACTGTGTGTTATATACAGTGTGCTAAGTATAGGCACTGTGTGTTATATTACAGTGTGCTATGTCATAGGCACTGTGTGTTATATACAGTGTGCTAAGTATAGGCACTGTGTGTTATATACAGTGTGCTATGTATAGGCACTGTGTTATATTACAGTAGTGCTAAGTATAGGCACTGTGTGTTATATACAGTGTGCTAAGTATAGGCACTGTGTGTTATATACAGTGTGCTAAGTATAGGCACTGTGTGTTATATACAGTGTGCTAAGTATAGGCACTGTGTGTTATATATAGTGTGCTAAGTATAGGCACTGTGTGTTATATACAGTGTGCTATGTATAGGCACTGTGTTATATACCGATGTGCTAAGTATAGGGCACTGTGTGTTGTATACAGTGTGCTAAGTATAGGCACTGTGTGTTATATACAGTGTGCTATGTATAGGCACTGTGTGTTATATACAGAATGCTAAGTATAGGCACTGTGTGTTATATACAGTGTGCTATGTATAGGCACTGTGTGTTATATACAGTGTGCTAAGTATAGAGCAACTGTGTGTTATATACAGTGTGCTAAGTATAGGCACTGTGTGTTTATATATAGTGTGCTAAGTATAGGCACTGTGTTTTATATACAGTGTGCTAAGTATAGGCATTGTGTGTTATATACAGTGTGCTAAGTATAGGCACTGTGTGTTATATATGGTGTGCTATGTATAGGCACTGTGTGTTATATATAGTGTGCTAAGTATAGGCACTGTGTGTTATATACAGTGTTCTAAGTATAGGCACTGTGTGTTATATACAGTGTTCTAAGTATAGGCACTGTGTGTTATATACAGTGTGCTCTATGTATAGGCACTGTGTGTTATATACAGTGTGCTATGTATAGGCACTGTGTGTTATATACAGTGTGCTAAGTATAGGCACTGTGTGTTATATACAGTGTGCTAAGTATAGGCACTGTGTGTTATATACAGTGTGCTATGTATAGGCACTGTGTGTTATATACAGTGTGCTATGTATAGGCACTTTGTGTTATATACAGTGTGCTATGTATAGGCACTGTGTATTATATACAGTGTGCTAAGTATAGGCACTGTGTGTTATATACAGTGTGCTATGTATAGGCACTGTGTGTTATATACAGTGTGCTAAGTATAGGCACTGTGTGTTATATATAGTGTGTTATGTATAGGCACTGTGTGTTATATACAGTGTGCTATGTATAGGCACTGTGTTATATACAGTGTGCTAAGTATAGGCACTGTGTGTTATATACAGTGTGCTAAGTATAGGCACTGTTTGTTATATACAGTGTGTTATGTATAGGCACTGTGTGTTATATACAGTGTGCTAAGTATAGGCACTGTGTGTTATATACAGTGTGCTAAGTATAGGCACTGTGTGTTATATACAGTGTGCTAAGTATAGGCATTGTGTGTTAGTATATACAGTGTGCTAAGTATAGGACACTGTGTGTTATATAACAGTGTGCTAAGTATACGGCACTGTGTGTTATATACAGTGTGCTAAGTATAGGCACTGTGTGTTATTACAGTGTGGCTAAGTATAGGCACTGTGTGTTATAATACAGTGTGCTATGTATAGGCAATGTGTGTTATATACAGTGTGCTATGTATAGGCACTGTGTGTTAATATACAGTGTGCTATGTATAGGCACTGTGTGTTATATACAGTGTGCTAAGTATAGGCATTGTGTGTTATATACAGTGTGCTAAGTATAGGGCACTGTGTGTTATATACAGTGTGCTAAGTATAGGCCACTGTGTGTTATATACAGTGTGCTAAGTATAGGCACTGTGTGTTATCATACAGTGATGCTAAGTATAGGCACTGTGTGTTATATTACAGGTGTGCTCAAGTATACGGCATTTGTGTGTTATTTACAGTTTGCGAAGTATCGGCACTGTGTGTTATATACAGTGTGCTAAGTATATGTGCACTGTGTGTAATATGCATGTGTGCTATGTATACATTGCATCTATGTGTTATATAATCAGTGTGATGTACTAGGCCATCTGAGTTGTTATATTACTGTAGTTGTGGTGCTAAATAAGCATTGGGTCGTGTTATATACAAGTTTGTGCTAAGTATAGCACTGTGTGTGGATATATACTGCTGTAGCTAAGTATAGGCACTGTGTGTTATATACAGTGTGCTATGTATAGGCACTGTGTTATATACAGTGTGCTAAGTATAGGCACTGTGTGTTATATACAGTGTGCTATGTATAGGCACTGTGTTATATACAGTGTGCTAAGCATAGGCACTGTGTGTTATATACAGTGTGCTAAGTATAGGCACTGTGTGTTATATACAGTGTGCTATGTATAGGCACTGTGTGTTATATACAGAATGCTAAGTATAGGCACTGTGTGTTATATACAGTGTGCTATGTATAGGCACTGTGTGTTATATACAGAATGCTAAGTATAGGCACTGTGTGTTATATACAGTGTGCTAAGTATAGGCACTGTGTGTTATATATAGTGTGCTAAGTATAGGCACTGTGTGTTATATACAGTGTGCTAAGTATAGGCATTGTGTGTTATATACAGTGTGCTAAGTATAGGCACTGTGTGTTATATACAGTGTGCTAAGTATAGGCACTGTGTGTTATATACAGTGTGCTAAGTATAGGCACTGTGTGTTATATACAGTGTGCTAAGTATAGGCACTGTGTGTTATATACAGTGTGCTATGTATAGGCACCGGGTGTTATATACAGTGTGCTAAGTATAGGCACTGTGTGTTATATATAGTGTGCTAAGTATAGGCACTGTGTGTTATATACAGTGTGCTATGTATAGGCACTGTGTGTAATATACAGTGTGCTAAGTATAGGCACTGTGTGTTATATACAGTGTGCTATGTATAGGCACTGTGTGTTATATACAGTGTGCTAAGTATAGGCACTGTGTGTTATATATAGTGTGCTATGTATAGGCACTGTGTGTTATATACAGTGTGCTAAGTATAGGCACTGTGTGTTATATACAGTGTGCTAAGTATAGGCACTGTGTGTTTATATACAGTGTGCTAAGTATAGGCACTGTGTGTTATATACAGTGTGCTATGTATAGGCACTGTGTGTTATATACAGTGTGCTATGTATAGGTACTGTGTGTTATATACAGTGTGCTATGTATAGGCACTGTGTGTTATATACAGTGTGCTATGTATAGGCACTGTGTGTTATATACAGTGTGCTATGTATAGGTACTGTGTGTTATATACAGTGTGCTATGTATAGGCACTGTGTGTTATATACAGTGTGCTATGTATAGGCACTGTGTTATATACATTGTTTTAAGTATAGGCACTGTGTGTTATATACAGTGTGCTAAGTATAGGCACTGTGTGTTATATACAGTGTGCTAAGTATAGGCACTGTGTGTTATATACAGTGTGCTAAGTATAGGCACTGTGTGTTATATACAGTGTGCTAAGTATAGGCACTGTGTGTTATATACAGTGTGCTAAGTATAGGCACTGTGTGTTATATTACAGTGTGCTATGTATAGGCACTGTGTGTTATATACAGTGTGCTATGTATAGGCACTGTGTGTTATATACAGTGTGCTATGTATAGGCACTGTGTGTTATATACAGTGTGCTATGTATAGGCACTGTGTGTTATATACAGTGTGCTAAGTATAGGCACTGTGTGTTATATACAGTGTGCTAAGTATAGGCACTGTGTGTTATATACAGTGTGCTAAGTATAGGCACTGTGTGTTATATACAGTGTGCTAAGTATAGGCACTGTGTGTTATATACAGTATGCTATGTATAGGCACTTTGTGTTATATACAGTGTGCTAAGTATAGGCACTGTGTGTTATATACAGTGTGCTAAGTATAGGCACTGTGTGTTATATACAGTATGCTATGTATAGGCACTGTGTGTTATATACAGTGTGCTAAGTATAGGCACTGTGTGTTATATACAGTGTGCTAAGTATAGGCACTGTGTGTTATATACAGTGTGCTAAGTATAGGCACTGTGTGTTATATACAGTGTGCTAAGTATAGGCACTGTGTGTTATATACAGTGTGCTAAGTATAGGCACTGTGTGTTATATACAGTGTGCTATGTATAGGCACTGTGTGTTATATACAGTGTGCTATGTATAGGCACTGTGTGTTATATACAGTGTGCTAAGTATAGGCACTGTGTGTTATATACATTATGCTAAGTATAGGCACTGTGTGTTATATACAGTGTGCTATGTATAGGCACTGTGTGTTATATACAGTATGCTATGTATAGGCACTGTGTGTTATATACAGTGTGCTAAGTATAGGCACTGTGTGTTATATACAGTGTGCTAAGTATAGGCACTGTGTGTTATATACAGTGTGCTATGTATAGGCACTGTGTGTATATACAGTGTGCTATGTATAGGCACTGTGTGTTATATACAGTGTGCTATGTATAGGCACTGTGTGTTATATACAGTGTGCTATGTATAGGCACTGTGTGTTATATACAGTGTGCTATGTATAGGCACTGTGTGTTATATACAGTGTGCTATGTATAGGCAATGTGTGTTATATACAGTGTGCTAAGTATAGGCACTGTGTGTTATATGCAGTGTGCTAAGTATAGGCACTGTGTGTTATACAGTGTGCTAAGTATAGGCACTGTGTGTTATATACAGTGTGCTAAGTATAGGCACTGTGTGTTATATACAGTGTGCTAAGTATAGGCACTGTGTGTTATATACAGTGTGCTAAGTATAGGCACTGTGTGTTATATACAGTGTGCTATGTATAGGCACTGTGTGTTATATACAGTATGCTATGTATAGGCACTGTGTGTTATATACAGTGTGCTAAGTATAGGCACTGTGTGTTATATACAGTGTGCTAAGTATAGGCACTGTGTGTTATATACAGTGTGCTAAGTATAGGCACTGTGTGTTATATACAGTGTGCTAAGTATAGGCACTGTGTGTTATATACAGTGTGCTAAGTATAGGCATTGTGTGTTATATACAGTGTGCTAAGTATAGGCACTGTGTGTTATATACAGTGTGCTAAGTATAGGCACTGTGTGTTTATATACAGTGTGCTATGTATAGGCAATGTGTGTTATATACAGTGTGCTATGTATAGGCACTGTGTGTTATATACAGTGTGCTATGTATAGGCACTGTGTGTTATATACAGTGTGCTATGAATAGGCACTGTGTGTTATATACAGTGTGCTAAGTATAGGCACTGTGTGTTATATACAGTGTGCTAAGTATAGGCACTGTGTGTTATATACAGTGTGCTAAGTATAGGCACTGTGTGTTATATACAGTGTGCTAAGTATAGGCACTGTGTGTTATATACAGTGTGCTAAGTATAGGCACTGTGTGTTATATACAGTGTGCTATGTATAGGCACTGTGTGTTATATACAGTGTGCTATGTATAGGCACTGTGTGTTATATACAGTGTGCTAAGTATAGGCATTGTGTGTTATATACAGTGTGCTAAGTATAGGCACTGTGTGTTATATACAGTGTGCTATGTATAGGCACTGTGTGTTATATACAGTGTGCTAAGTATAGGCACTGTGTGTTATATACAGTGTGCTAAGTATAGGCACTGTGTGTTATATACAGTGTGCTAAGTATAGGCACTGTGTGTTATATATAGTGTGCTAAGTATAGGCACTGTGTGTTATATACAGTGTGCTATGTATAGGCACTGTGTGTTATATACAGTGTGCTAAGTATAGGCACTGTGTGTTATATACAGTGTGCTAAGTATAGACACTGTGTGTTATATACAGTGTGCTAAGTATAGGCACTGTGTGTTATATACAGTGTGCTAAGTATAGGCACTGTGTGTTATATACAGTGTGCTAAGTATAGGCACTGTGTGTAATATGCAGTGTGCTATGTATAGGCACTATGTGTTATATACAGTGTGATGTATAGGCACTGTGTGTTATATACAGTGTGCTAATATAAGCATTGTGTGTTATATACAGTGTGCTAAGTATAGGCACTGTGTGTTATATATAGTGTGCTAAGTATAGGCACTGTGTGTTATATACAGTGTGCTATGTATAGGCACTGTGTTATATACAGTGTGCTAAGTATAGGCACTGTGTGTTATATACAGTGTGCTATGTATAGGCACTGTGTTATATACAGTGTGCTAAGTATAGGCACTGTGTGTTATATACAGTGTGCTAAGTATAGGCACTGTGTGTTATATACAGTGTGCTATGTATAGGCACTGTGTGTTATATACAGAATGCTAAGTATAGGCAATGTGTGTTATATACAGTGTGCTATGTATAGGCACTGTGTGTTATATACAGAATGCTAAGTATAGGCACTGTGTGTTATATACAGTGTGCTAAGTATAGGCACTGTGTGTTATATATAGTGTGCTAAGTATAGGCACTGTGTGTTATATACAGTGTGCTAAGTATAGGCACTGTGTGTTATATATAGTGTGCTAAGTATAGGCACTGTGTGTTATATACAGTGTGCTATGTATAGGCACTGTGTGTAATATACAGTGTGCTAAGTATAGGCACTGTGTGTGTTATATACAGTGTGCTAAGTATAGGCACTGTGTGTTATATACAGTGTGCTATGTATAGGCACTGTGTGTTATATACAGTGTGCTATGTATAGGCACTGTGTGTTATATACAGTGTGCTATGTATAGGCACTGTGTGTTATACAGTGTGCTATGTATAGGCACTGTGTTATATACATTGTTTTAAGTATAGGCACTGTGTGTTATATACGTGTGCTAAGTATAGGCACTGTGTGTTATATACAGTGTGCTAAGTATAGGCACTGTGTGTTATATACAGTGTGCTAAGTATAGGCACTGTGTGTTATATACAGTGTGCTAAGTATAGGCACTGTGTGTTATATACAGTGTGCTAAGTATAGGCACTGTGTGTTATATACAGTGTGCTAAGTATAGGCACTGTGTGTTATATACAGTGTGCTAAGTATAGGCACTGTGTGTTATATACAGTGTGCTATGTATGGCACTGTGTGTTATATACAGTGTGCTATGTATAGGCACTGTGTGTTATATACAGTGTGCTATGTATAGGCACTGTGTGTTATATACAGTGTGCTATGTATAGGCACTGTGTGTTATATACAGTGTGCTAAGTATAGGCACTGTGTGTTATATACAGTGTGCTAAGTATAGGCACTGTGTGTTATATACAGTGTGCTAAGTATAGGCACTGTGTGTTATATACAGTGTGCTAAGTATAGGACTGTGTGTTATATACAGTGTGCTAAGTATAGGCACTGTGTGTTATATACAGTGTGCTAAGTATAGGCACTGTGTGTTATATACAGTATGCTATGTATAGGCACTGTGTGTTATATACAGTGTGCTAAGTATAGGCACTGTGTGTTATATACAGTGTGCTAAGTATAGGCACTGTGTGTTATATACAGTGTGCTAAGTATAGGCACTGTGTGTTATATACAGTGTGCTAAGTATAGGCACTGTGTGTTATATACAGTGTGCTAAGTATAGGCACTGTGTGTTATATACAGTGTGCTAAGTATAGGCACTGTGTGTTATATACAGTGTGCTAAGTATAGGCACTGTGTGTTATATACAGTGTGCTATGTATAGGCACTGTGTGTTATATACAGTGTGCTAAGTATAGGCACTGTGTGTTATATATAGTGTGCTAAGTATAGGCACTGTGTGTTATATACAGTGTGCTATGTATAGGCAATGTGTGTTATATACAGTGTGCTAAGTATAGGCACTGTGTGTTATATACAGTGTGCTAAGTATAGGCACTGTGTGTTATATACAGTGTGCTAAGTATAGGCACTGTGTGTTATATACAGTGTGCTATGTATAGGCAATGTGTGTTATATACAGTGTGCTAAGTATAGGCACTGTGTGTTATATACAGTGTGCTAAGTATAGGCACTGTGTGTTATATACAGTGTGCTAAGTATAGGCACTGTGTGTTATATACAGTGTGCTAAGTATAGGCACTGTGGTTATATACAGTGTGCTAAGTATAGGCACTGTGTGTTATATACAGTGTGCTAAGTATAGGCACTGTGTGTTATATACAGTGTGCTAAGTATAGGCACTGTGTGTTATATACAGTGTGCTATGTATAGGCACTGTATGTTATATACAGTGTGCTATGTATAGGCAATGTGTGTTATATACAGTGTGCTAAGTATAGGCACTGTGTGTTATATACAGTGTGCTAAGTATAGGCACTGTGTTTATATACAGTGTGCTAAGTATAGGCACTGTGTGTTATATACAGTGTGCTAAGTATAGGCACTGTGTGTTATATACAGTTTGCTAAGTATAGGCACTGTGTGTTATATATAGTGTGCTAAGTATAGGCACTGTGTGTTATATACAGTGTGCTATGTATAGGCACTGTATGTTATATACAGTGTGCTATGTATAGGCAATGTGTGTTATATACAGTGTGCTAAGTATAGGCACTGTGTGTTATATACAGTGTGCTAAGTATAGGCACTGTGTGTTATATACAGTGTGCTAAGTATAGGCACTGTGTGTTATATACAGTGTGCTAAGTATAGGCACTGTGTGTTATATACAGTGTGCTAAGTATAGGCACTGTGTGTTATATACAGTGTGCTATGTATAGGCACCGGGTGTTATATACAGTGTGCTAAGTATAGGCACTGTGTGTTATATATAGTGTGCTAAGTATAGGCACTGTGTGTTATATACAGTGTGCTATGTATAGGCACTGTGTGTAATATACAGTGTGCTAAGTATAGGCACTGTGTGTTATATACAGTGTGCTATGTATAGGCACTGTGTGTTATATACAGTGTGCTAAGTATAGGCACTGTGTGTTATATACAGTATGCTAAGTATAGGCACTGTGTGTTATATACAGTGTGCTATGTATAGGCACTGTGTGTTATATACAGTGTGCTAAGTATAGGCACTGTGTGTTATATACAGTGTGCTAAGTATAGGCACTGTGTGTTATATACAGTGTGCTATGTATAGGCACTGTGTGTTATATACAGTGTGCTATGTATAGGCACTGTGTGTTATATACAGTGTGCTATGTATAGGCACTGTATGTTATATACAGTGTGCTATGTATAGGCACTGTGTGTTATATACAGTGTGCTATGTATAGGCACTGTGTGTTATATACAGTGTGCTATGTATAGGCAATGTGTGTTATATACAGTGTGCTAAGTATAGGCACTGTGTGTTATATACAGTGTGCTAAGTATAGGCAACTGTGTGTTATATACAGTGTGCTAAGTATAGGCACTGTGTGTTATATACAGTGTGCTAAGTATAGGCACTGTGTGTTATATACAGTGTGCTAAGTATAGGCACTGTGTGTTATATACAGTGTGCTAGTATAGGCACTGTGTGTTATATACAGTGTGCTATGTATAGGCACTGTGTGTTATATACAGTATGCTATGTATAGGCACTGTGTGTTATATACAGTGTGCTAAGTATAGGCACTGTGTGTTATATACAGTGTGCTAAGTATAGGCACTGTGTGTTATATACAGTGTGCTAAGTTTAGGCACTGTGTGTTATATACAGTGTGCTAAGTATAGGCACTGTGTGTTATATACAGTGTGCTAAGTATAGGTACTGTGTGTTATATACAGTGTTCTAAGTATAGGTACTGTGTGTTATATACAGTGTGCTAAGTATAGGCACTGTGTGTTATATACAGTGTGCTATGTATAGGCACTGTGTGTTATATACAGTGTGCTAAGTATAGGCACTGTGTGTTATATATGTGTGCTAAGTATAGGCACTGTGTGTTATATACAGTGTGCTAAGTATAGGCACTGTGTGTTATATACAGTGTGCTAAGTATAGGCACTGTGTGTTATATACAGTGTGCTATGTATAGGCACTGTGTGTTATATACAGTGTGCTAAGTATAGGCACTGTGTGTTATATACAGTGTGCTATGTATAGGCACTGTGTTTATATACAGTGTGCTAAGTATAGGCACTGTGTGTTATATACAGTGTGCTAAGTATAGGCACTGTGTGTTATATACAGTGTGCTAAGTATAGGCACTGTGTGTTATATACAGTGTGCTAAGTATAGGCACTGTGTGTTATATATAGTGTGCTAAGTATAGGCACTGTGTGTTATATACAGTGTGCTATGTATAGGCACTGTGTTATATACAGTGTGCTAAGTATAGGCACTGTGTGTTGTATACAGTGTGCTAAGTATAGGCACTGTGTGTTATATACAGTGTGCTATGTATAGGCACTGTGTGTTATATACAGAATGCTAAGTATAGGCACTGTGTGTTATATACAGTGTGCTATGTATAGGCACTGTGTGTTATATACAGAATGCTAAGTATAGGCACTGTGTGTTATATACAGTGTGCTAAGTATAGGCACTGTGTGTTATATATAGTGTGCTAAGTATAGGCACTGTGTTTTATATACAGTGTGCTAAGTATAGGCATTGTGTGTTATATACAGTGTGCTAAGTATAGGCACTGTGTGTTATATATGGTGTGCTATGTATAGGCACTGTGTGTTATATATAGTGCTAAGTATAGGCACTGTGTGTTATATACAGTGTTCTAAGTATAGGCACTGTGTGTTATATACAGTGTTCTAAGTATAGGCACTGTGTGTTATATACAGTGTGCTCTATGTATAGGCACTGTGTGTTATATACAGTGTGCTATGTATAGGCACTGTGTGTTATTCAGTGTGCTAGTATAGGCACTGTGTGTTATATACAGTGTGCTAAGTTAGGCACTGTGTGTTATATACAGTGTGCTATGTATAGGCACTGTGTGTTATATACAGTGTGCTATGTATAGGCACTTTGTGTTATATACAGTGTGCTATGTATAGGCACTGTGTATTATATACAGTGTGCTAAGTATAGGCACTGTGTGTGTTATATACAGTGTGCTATGTATAGGCACTGTGTGTTATATACAGTGTGCTAAGTATAGGCACTGTGTGTTATATATAGTGTGTTATGTATAGGCACTGTGTGTTATATACAGTGTGCTATGTATAGGCACTGTGTTATATACAGTGTGCTAAGTATAGGCACTGTGTGTTATATACAGTGTGCTAAGTATAGGCACTGTTTGTTATATACAGTGTGTTATGTATAGGCACTGTGTGTTATATACAGTGTGCTAAGTATAGGCACTGTGTGTTATATACAGTGTGCTAAGTATAGGCACTGTGTGTTATATACAGTGTGCTAAGTATAGCATTGTGTGTTATATACAGTGTGCTAAGTATGACACTGTGTGTTATAACAGTGTGCTAAGTATAGGCACTGTGTGTTATATACAGTGTGCTAAGTATAGGCACTGTGTGTATTACAGTGTGCTAAGTATAGGCACTGTGTGTTATATACAGTGTGCTATGTATAGGCAATGTGTGTTATATACAGTGTGCTATGTATAGGCACTGTGTGTTATATACAGTGTGCTATGTATAGGCACTGTGTGTTATATACAGTGTGCTAAGTATAGGCATTGTGTGTTATATACAGTGTGCTAAGTATAGGCACTGTGTGTTATATACAGTGTGCTAAGTATAGGCACTGTGTGTTATATACAGTGTGCTAAGTATAGGCACTGTGTGTTATATACAGTGTGCTAAGTATAGGCACTGTGTGTTATATACAGTGTGCTAAGTATAGGCATTGTGTGTTATTTACAGTGTGCTAAGTATAGGCACTGTGTGTTATATACAGTGTGCTAAGTATAGGCACTGTGTGTAATATGCAGTGTGCTATGTATAGGCACTATGTGTTATATACAGTGTGATGTATAGGCACTGTGTGTTATATACAGTGTGCTAATATAAGCATTGTGTGTTATATACAGTGTGCTAAGTATAGGCACTGTGTGTTATATACAGTGTGCTAAGTATAGGCACTGTGTGTTATATACAGTGTGCTATGTATAGGCACTGTGTTATATACAGTGTGCTAAGTATAGGCACTGTGTGTTATATACAGTGTGCTATGTATAGGCACTGTGTTATATACAGTGTGCTAAGCATAGGCACTGTGTGTTATATACAGTGTGCTAAGTATAGGCACTGTGTGTTATATACAGTGTGCTATGTATAGGCACTGTGTGTTATATACAGAATGCTAAGTATAGGCACTGTGTGTTATATACAGTGTGCTATGTATAGGCACTGTGTGTTATATACAGAATGCTAAGTATAGGCACTGTGTGTTATATACAGTGTGCTAAGTATAGGCACTGTGTGTTATATATAGTGTGCTAAGTATAGGCACTGTGTTATATACAGTGTGCTAAGTATAGGCATTGTGTGTTATATACAGTGTGCTAAGTATAGGCACTGTGTGTTATATACAGTGTGCTAAGTATAGGCACTGTGTGTTATATACAGTGTGCTAAGTATAGGCACTGTGTGTTATATACAGTGTGCTAAGTATAGGCACTGTGTGTTATATACAGTGTGCTATGTATAGGCACCGGGTGTTATATACAGTGTGCTAAGTATAGGCACTGTGTGTTATATATAGTGTGCTAAGTATAGGCACTGTGTGTTATATACAGTGTGCTATGTATAGGCACTGTGTGTAATATACAGTGTGCTAAGTATAGGCACTGTGTGTTATATACAGTGTGCTATGTATAGGCACTGTGTGTTATATACAGTGTGCTAAGTATAGGCACTGTGTGTTATATATAGTGTGCTATGTATAGGCACTGTGTGTTATATACAGTGTGCTATGTATGGCACTGTGTGTTATATACAGTGTGCTAAGTATAGGCACTGTGTGTTATATACAGTGTGCTAAGTATAGGCACTGTGTGTTATATACAGTGTGCTATGTATAGGCACTGTGTGTTATATACAGTGTGCTATGTATAGGTACTGTGTGTTATATACAGTGTGCTATGTATAGGCACTGTGTGTTATTACAGTGTGCTATGTATAGGCACTGTGTGTTATATACAGTGTGCTATGTATAGGTACTGTGTGTTATATACAGTGTGCTATGTATAGGCACTGTGTGTTATATACAGTGTGCTATGTATAGGCACTGTGTTATATACATTGTTTTAAGTATAGGCACTGTGTGTTATATACAGTGTGCTAAGTATAGGCACTGTGTGTTATATACAGTGTGCTAAGTATAGGCACTGTGTGTTATATACAGTGTGCTAAGTATAGGCACTGTGTGTTATATACAGTGTGCTAAGTATAGGCACTGTGTGTTATATACAGTGTGCTAAGTATAGGCACTGTGTGTTATATACAGTGTGCTATGTATAGGCACTGTGTGTTATATACAGTGTGCTATGTATAGGCACTGTGTGTTATATACAGTGTGCTATGTATAGGCACTGTGTGTTATATACAGTGTGCTATGTATAGGCACTGTGTGTTATATACAGTGTGCTAAGTATAGGCACTGTGTGTTATATACAGTGTGCTAAGTATAGGCACTGTGTGTTATATACAGTGTGCTAAGTATAGGCACTGTGTGTTATATACAGTGTGCTAAGTATAGGCACTGTGTGTTATATACAGTATGCTATGTATAGGCACTTTGTGTTATATACAGTGTGCTAAGTATAGGCACTGTGTGTTATATACAGTGTGCTAAGTATAGGCACTGTGTGTTATATTACAGTATGCTATGTATAGGCACTGTGTGTTATATACAGTGTGCTAAGTATAGGCACTGTGTGTTATATACAGTGTGCTAAGTATAGGCACTGTGTGTTATATACAGTGTGCTATGTATAGGCACTGTGTGTTATATACAGTGTGCTAAGTATAGGCACTGTGTGTTATATACAGTGTGCTAAGTATAGGCACTGTGTGTTATATACAGTGTGCTATGTATAGGCACTGTGTGTTATATACAGTGTGCTATGTATAGGCACTGTGTGTTATATACAGTGTGTAAGTATAGGCACTGTGTGTTATATACATTATGCTAAGTATAGGCACTGTGTGTTATATACAGTGTGCTATGTATAGGCACTGTGTGTTATATACAGTATGCTATGTATAGGCACTGTGTGTATATACAGTGTGTAAGTATAGGCACTGTGTGTTATATACAGTGTGCTAAGTATAGGCACTGTGTGTTATATACAGTGTGCTATGTATAGGCACTGTGTGTTATATACAGTGTGCTATGTATAGGCACTGTGTGTTATATACAGTGTGCTATGTATAGGCACTGTGTGTTATATACAGTGTGCTATGTATAGGCACTGTGTGTTATATACAGTGTGCTATGTATAGGCACTGTGTGTTATATACAGTGTGCTATGTATAGGCAATGTGTGTTATATACAGTGTGCTAAGTATAGGCACTGTGTGTTATATGCAGTGTGCTAAGTATAGGCACTGTGTGTTATATACAGTGTGCTAAGTATAGGCACTGTGTGTTATATACAGTGTGCTAAGTATAGGCACTGTGTGTTATATACAGTGTGCTAAGTATAGGCACTGTGTGTTATATACAGTGTGCTAAGTATAGGCACTGTGTGTTATATACAGTGTGCTATGTATAGGCACTGTGTGTTATATACAGTATGCTATGTATAGGCACTGTGTGTTATATACAGTGTGGGCTAAGTATAGGCACTGTGTGTTATATACAGTGTGCTAAGTATAGGCACTGTGTGTTATATACAGTGTGCTAAGTATAGGCACTGTGTTATATACAGTGTGCTAAGTATAGGCACTGTGTGTTATATACAGTGTGCTAAGTATAGGCATTGTGTGTTATATACAGTGTGCTAAGTATAGGCACTGTGTGTTATATACAGTGTGCTAAGTATAGGCACTGTGTGTTATATACAGTGTGCTATGTATAGGCAATGTGTGTTATATACAGTGTGCTATGTATAGGCACTGTGTGTTATATACAGTGTGCTATGTATAGGCACTGTGTGTTATATACAGTGTGCTATGTATAGGCACTGTGTGTTATATACAGTGTGCTAAGTATAGGCACTGTGTGTTATATACAGTGTGCTAAGTATAGGCACTGTGTGTTATATACAGTGTGCTAAGTATAGGCACTGTGTGTTATATACAGTGTGCTAAGTATGGCACTGTGTGTTATATACAGTGTGCTAAGTATAGGCACTGTGTGTTATATACAGTGTGCTATGTATAGGCACTGTGTGTTATATACAGTGTGCTATGTATAGGCACTGTGTGTTATATACAGTGTGCTAAGTATAGGGCATTGTGTGTTATATACAGTGTGCTAAGTATAGGCACTGTGTGTTATATACAGTGTGCTATGTATAGGCACTGTGTGTTATATACAGTGTGCTAAGTATAGGCACTGTGTGTTATATACAGTGTGCTAAGTATAGGCACTGTGTGTTATATACAGTGTGCTAAGTATAGGCACTGTGTGTTATATATAGTGTGCTAAGTATAGGCACTGTGTGTTATATACAGTGTGCTATGTATAGGCACTGTGTGTTATATACAGTGTGCTAAGTATAGGCACTGTGTGTTATATACAGTGTGCTAAGTATAGACACTGTGTGTTATATACAGTGTGCTAAGTATAGGCATGTGTGTTATATACAGTGTGCTAAGTATAGGCACTGTGTGTTATATACAGTGTGCTAAGTATAGGCACTGTGTGTAATATGCAGTGTGCTATGTATAGGCACTATGTGTTATATACAGTGTGATGTATAGGCACTGTGTGTTATATACAGTGTGCTAATATAAGCATTGTGTGTTATATACAGTGTGCTAAGTATAGGCACTGTGTGTTATATATAGTGTGCTAAGTATAGGCACTGTGTGTTATATACAGTGTGCTATGTATAGGCACTGTGTTATATACAGTGTGCTAAGTATAGGCACTGTGTGTTATATACAGTGTGCTATGTATAGGCACTGTGTTATATACAGTGTGCTAAGTATAGGCACTGTGTGTTATATACAGTGTGCTAAGTATAGGCACTGTGTGTTATATACAGTGTGCTATGTATAGGCACTGTGTGTTATATACAGAATGCTAAGTATAGGCAATGTGTGTTATATACAGTGTGCTATGTATAGGCACTGTGTGTTATATACAGAATGCTAAGTATAGGCACTGTGTGTTATATACAGTGTGCTAAGTATAGGCACTGTGTGTTATATATAGTGTGCTAAGTATAGGCACTGTGTGTTATATACAGTGTGCTAAGTATAGGCACTGTGTGTTATATATAGTGTGCTAAGTATAGGCACTGTGTGTTATATACAGTGTGCTATGTATAGGCACTGTGTGTAATATACAGTGTGCTAAGTATAGGCACTGTGTGTTATATACAGTGTGCTAAGTATAGGCACTGTGTGTTATATACAGTGTGCTATGTATAGGCACTGTGTGTTATATACAGTGTGCTATGTATAGGTACTGTGTGTTATATACAGTGTGCTATGTATAGGCACTGTGTGTTATATACAGTGTGCTATGTATAGGCACTGTGTTATATACATTGTTTTAAGTATAGGCACTGTGTGTTATATACAGTGTGCTAAGTATAGGCACTGTGTGTTATATACAGTGTGCTAAGTATAGGCACTGTGTGTTATATACAGTGTGCTAAGTATAGGCACTGTGTGTTATATACAGTGTGCTAAGTATAGGCACTGTGTGTTATATACAGTGTGCTAAGTATAGGCACTGTGTGTTATATACAGTGTGCTAAGTATAGGCACTGTGTGTTATATACAGTGTGCTAAGTATAGGCACTGTGTGTTATATACAGTGTGCTATGTATGGCATGTGTGTTATATACAGTGTGCTATGTATAGGCACTGTGTGTTATATACAGTGTGCTATGTATAGGCACTGTGTGTTATATACAGTGTGCTATGTATAGGCACTGTGTTTTTACAGTGTGCTAAGTATAGGCACTGTGTGTTATATACAGTGTGCTAAGTATAGGCACTGTGTGTTATATACAGTGTGCTAAGTATAGGCACTGTGTGTTATATACAGTGTGCTAAGTATAGGCACTGTGTGTTATATACAGTGTGCTAAGTATAGGCACTGGTTGTTATAAACAGTTGTGCTAAGTATAGGCACTGTGTGTTATATACAGTAGGCTATGTATAGGCACTTGTGTTATATACAGTGTGCTAAGTATAGGCACTGTGTGTTTATATACAGTGTGCTAAGTATATGGCACTGTGTGTTATGATACAGTGTGCTAAGTATGAGGCACTGTGTGTTAGTATACAGTGGTGCTAAGTATAAGGCACTGTGTTTAGTATACAGTGTGCTAATATAGGCACTGTGTGTTATATACAGTGTGCTAAGTATAGCACTGTGTGATTATATACAGTGTGCTAAGTATAAGGCACTGTGTGTTATATACAGGGTGCTAAGTATAGGCACTGTGTTGTTATATACAGTGTGCAAGTATAGGCACTGTGTGTTATATAAATGTGCTAAGTATAGGCACTGTGTGTTATATACAGTGTGCTATGTATGGAGCACTGTGTGTTATATACAGTTGCTAAGTATAGGCACTGTGTGTTATTTACGTGTGCTAAGTATAGGCACTGTGTGTTATATACAGTGTGCTAAGTATAGGCACTGTGTGTTATATACAGTGTGCTATGTATAGGCAATGTGTGTTATATACAGTGTGCTAAGTATAGGCACTGTGTGTTATATACAGTGTGCTAAGTATAGGCACTGTGTGTTATATACAGTGTGCTAAGTATAGGCACTGTGTGTTATATACAGTGTGCTAAGTATAGGCACTGTGTGTTATATACAGTGTGCTAAGTATAGGCACTGTGTGTTATATACAGTGTGCTAAGTATAGGCACTGTGTGTTATATACAGTGTGCTAAGTATAGGCACTGTGTGTTATATACAGTGTGCTATGTATAGGCACTGTATGTTTATACAGTGTGCTATGTATGGCAATGTGTGTTATATACAGTGTGCTAAGTATAGGCACTGTGTGTTATATACAGTGTGCTAAGTATAGGCACTGTGTGTTATATACAGTGTGCTAAGTATAGGCACTGTGTGTTATATACAGTGTGCTAAGTATAGGCACTGTGTGTTATATACAGTTTGCTAAGTATAGGCACTGTGTGTTATATATAGTGTGCTAAGTATAGGCACTGTGTGTTATATACAGTGTGCTATGTATAGGCACTGTATGTTATATACAGTGTGCTATGTATAGGCAATGTGTGTTATATACAGTGTGCTAAGTATAGGCACTGTGTGTTATATACAGTGTGCTAAGTATAGGCACTGTGTGTTATATACAGTGTGCTAAGTATAGGCACTGTGTGTTATATACAGTGTGCTAAGTATAGGCACTGTGTGTTATATACAGTGTGCTAAGTATAGGCACTGTGTGTTATATACAGTGTGCTATGTATAGGCACCGGGTGTTTATACAGTGTGCTAAGTATAGGCACTGTGTGTTATATATAGTGTGCTAAGTATAGGCACTGTGTGTTATATACAGTGTGCTATGTATAGGCACTGTGTGTAATATACAGTGTGCTAAGTATAGGCACTGTGTGTTATATACAGTGTGCTATGTATAGGCACTGTGTGTTATATACAGTGTGCTAAGTATAGGCACTGTGTGTTATATATAGTGTGCTATGTATAGGCACTGTGTGTTATATACAGTGTGCTAAGTATAGGCACTGTGTGTTATATACAGTGTGCTAAGTATAGGCACTGTGTGTTATATACAGTGTGCTAAGTATAGGCACTGTGTGTTATATACAGTGTGCTATGTATAGGCACTGTGTGTTATATACAGTGTGCTATGTATAGGTACTGTGTGTTATATACAGTGTGCTATGTATAGGCACTGTGTGTAATATACAGTGTGCTATGTATAGGCACTGTGTGTTATATACAGTGTGCTATGTATAGGTACTGTGTGTTATATACAGTGTGCTATGTATAGGCACTGTGTGTTATATACAGTGTGCTATGTATAGGCACTGTGTTATATACATTGTTTTAAGTATAGGCACTGTGTGTTATATACAGTGTGCTAAGTATAGGCACTGTGTGTTATATACAGTGTGCTAAGTATAGGCACTGTGTGTTTATACAGTGTGCTAAGTATAGGCACTGTGTGTTATATACAGTGTGCTAAGTATAGGCACTGTGTGTTATATACAGTGTGCTAAGTATAGGCACTGTGTGTTATATACAGTGTGCTATGTATAGGCACTGTGTGTTATATACAGTGTGCTATGTATAGGCACTGTGTGTTATATACAGTGTGCTATGTATAGGCACTGTGTGTTATATACAGTGTGCTATGTATAGGCACTGTGTGTTATATACAGTGTGCTAAGTATAGGCACTGTGTGTTTATACAGTGTGCTAAGTATAGGCACTGTGTGTTATATACAGTGTGCTAAGTATAGGCACTGTGTGTTATATACAGTGTGCTAAGTATAGGCACTGTGTGTTATATACAGTATGCTATGTATAGGCACTGTGTGTTATATACAGTGTGCTAAGTATAGGCACTGTGTGTTATATACAGTGTGCTAAGTATAGGCACTGTGTGTTATATACAGTATGCTATGTATAGGCACTGTGTGTTATATACAGTGTGCTAAGTATAGGCACTGTGTGTTATATACAGTGTGCTAAGTATAGGCACTGTGTGTTATATACAGTGTGCTAAGTATAGGCACTGTGTGTTATATACAGTGTGCTAAGTATAGGCACTGTGTGTTATATACAGTGTGCTAAGTATAGGCACTGTGTGTTATATACAGTGTGCTATGTATAGGCACTGTGTGTTATATACAGTGTGCTATGTATAGGCACTGTGTGTTATATACAGTGTGCTAAGTATAGGCACTGTGTGTATATACATTATGCTAAGTATAGGCACTGTGTGTTATATACAGTGTGCTATGTATAGGCACTGTGTGTTATATACAGTATGCTATGTATAGGCACTGTGTGTTATATACAGTGTGCTAAGTATAGGCACTGTGTGTTATATACAGTGTGCTAAGTATAGGCACTGTGTGTTATATAGCAGTGATGCTAAGTATAGGGCACTGTGTGTTATATACAGTGTGCTATGTATAGGCACTGTGTGTTGATATACAGTGTGCTATGTATAGGCACTGTGTGTTATATACAGTGTGCTAAGTATAGGCACTGTGTGTTATATACAGTGTGCTATAGTATAGGCACTGTTGTGTTATATACAGTGTGCTATGTATAGGCACTGTGTGTTATATACAGTGTGCTATGTATAGGCACTGTGGTGTTATATACAGTGTGCTATGTATAGGCACTGTGTTATATACAGTGTGCTAAGTATAGGCACTGTGTGTTATATACAGTGTGCTAATGTATAGGCACTGTGTGTTATATACAGTGTGCTATGTATAGGCAATGTGTGTTATATACAGTGTGCTAAGTATAGGCACTGTGTGTTATATACAGTGTGCTAAGTATAGGCACTGTGTGTTATATACAGTGTGCTTAAGTATAGGCACTGTGTGGTTATATACAGTGTGCTAAGTATATGCACTGTGTGTTAATATACAGTGTGCTAAGTATAGGCACTGTGTGTTAATACCGTGTGGCTAAGTAAATGGCACTGTGTGTTATATACAGTGTGCTAAGTATAGGCACTGTGTGTGATATACAGTAGAGCTAAGTATAGGCACTGTGTGTTATATACAGTGTGCTAAGTATAGGCACTGTGTGTTATATACAGTGTGCTAAGTATAGGCACTGTGTGTTATATACAGTGTGCTAAGTATAAGGCACTGTGGTGTTTATATACAGTGTGCCTAAGTATAGGCACTGTGTGTTATATACAGTGTGCTAAGTATAGGCCATTGTGTGTTATATACAGTGTGCTAAGTATAGGCACTGTGTGTTATATTACAGTGTGCTAAGTATAGGCACTGTGTGTTATATACAGTGTGCTATGTATAGGCACTGAGTGTTATATACAGTTGTGCTATGTATAGGCACTGTGTGTTATATACTAGTGGTGCTATGTATAGGCACTGTGTGTTATATATACAGTGTGCTATGTTATAGCACTGTTTGTTATATACAGTGTGCTAAGTATAGGCACTGAGTGTTAATATACAGTGTGCTAAGTATATGCACTGTGGTGGTTATATACAGTGTGCTAAGTATAGGCAGCTGGTGTGTTTATATACAGTGGTGCTAAGTATAGGCACTGTGTGTTATATACAGGTGTGCTAAGTATAGGCACTGTGTGTTATATACAGTGTGCTATGTATAGGCACTGTGTGTTATATACCGTGTGCTAAGTATAGGCACTGTGTGTTATATACAGTGTGCTAAGTATAGGCATTGTGGTGTTATATACAGTGTGCTAAGTATAGGCACTGTGTGTTATATACAGTGTGCTATGTATAGGCATCTGTGTGGTATAATACAGTGTGCTAATTATAGCACTGTGTGTTATATACAGTGTGCTTAAGTATAGGCACTGTGAGTGAATATACAGTGTGCTAAGTATAGGCACTGTGTGTTATATATATTGTGCAAAGTATAGGCACTGTGTGTTATATACAGTGTGCTATGTATAGGCACTGTGTGTTATATACAGTGTGCTAAGTATAGGCACTGTGTGTTATATACAGTGTGCTAAGTATAGACACTGTGTGTTATATACAGTGTGCTAAGTATAGGCACTGTGTGTTATATACAGTGTGCTAAGTATAGGCACTGTGTGTTATATACAGTGTGCTAAGTATGGCACTGTGTGTAATATGCAGTGTGCTATGTATAGGCACTATGTGTTATATACAGTGTGATGTATAGGCACTGTGTGTTATATACAGTGTGCTAATATAAGCATTGTGTGTTATATACAGTGTGCTAAGTATAGGCACTGTGTGTTATATATAGTGTGCTAAGTATAGGCACTGTGTGTTATATACAGTGTGCTATGTATAGGCACTGTGTTATATACAGTGTGCTAAGTATAGGCACTGTGTGTTATACAGTGTGCTATGTATAGGCACTGTGTTATATACAGTGTGCTAAGTATAGGCACTGTGTGTTATATACAGTGTGCTATGTATAGGCACTGTGTGTTATATACAGTGTGCTATGTATAGGCACTGTGTGTTATATACAGAATGCTAAGTATAGGCAATGTGTGTTATATACAGTGTGCTATGTATAGGCACTGTGTGTTATATACAGAGTGCTAAGTATAGGCACTGTGTGTTATATACAGTGTGCTAAGTATAGGCAACTGTGTGTTATATACAGTGTGCTAAGTATAGGCACTGTGTGTTATATACATGGTGCTAAGTATAGGCACTGTGTGTTATATACAGTGTGCTAAGTAGAGGCACTGTGTGTTATATACAGTGTGCTAAGTATAGGCACTGTGTGTTATATACAGTGTGCTAAGTATAGCACTGTGTGTTATATACAGTGTGCTAAGTATAGGCACTGGTTGTTATATACAGTGTGCTATGTATAGGCAACTGTGTGTTATATACAGTGTGCTATGTATAGGCACTGTGTGTTATATACAGTGTGCTATGTATAGGCACTGTGTGTTATATACAGTGTGCTAAGTATAGGCACTGTGTGTTATATACAGTGGGTTGATAAGTATAGGCACTGTGTGTTATATACAGTGTGCTAAGTATAGGCACTGTGTGTTATATACAGTGTGCTAAGTATAGGCACTGTGTGTTATATACAGTGTGCTAAGTATAGGCACTGTGTGTTATATACAGTGTGCTAAGTATAGGCACTGTGTGTTATATACAGTGTGCTAAGTATAGGCACTGTGTGTTATATACAGTGTGCTAAGTATAGGCACTGTGTGTTATATACAGTGTGCTAAGTATAGGCACTGTGTGTTATATACAGTGTGCTAAGTATAGGCACTGTGTGTTATATACAGTGTGCTAAGTATAGGCACTGTGTGTTATATACAGTGTGCTATGTATAGGCACTGTGTGTTATATACAGTGTGTTATGTATAGGCACTGTGTGTTATATACAGTGTGCTATGTATAGGCACTGTGTGTTATATACAGTGTGCTATGTATAGGCACTGTGTGTTATATACAGTGTGCTAAGTATAGGCACTGTGTGTTATATACAGTGTGCTAAGTATAGGCACTGTGTGTTATATACAGTGTGCTAAGTATAGGCACTGTGTGTTATATACAGTGTGCTAAGTATAGGCACTGTGTGTTATATACAGTGTGCTAAGTATAGGCACTGTGTGTTATATACAGTGTGCTATGTATAGGCACTGTGTGTTATATACAGTGTGCTATGTATAGGCACTGTGTGTTATATACAGTGTGCTAAGTATAGGCACTGTGTGTTATATACAGTGTGCTAAGTATAGGCACTGTGTGTTATATACAGTGTGCTATGTATAGGCACTGTGTGTTATATACAGTGTGCTATGTATAGGCACTGTGTGTTATATACAGTGTGCTAAGTATAGGCACTGTGTGTTATATACAGTGTGCTAAGTATAGGCACTGTGTGTTATATACAGTGTGCTAAGTATAGGCACTGTGTGTTATATACAGTGTGCTATGTATAGGCACTGTGTGTTATATACAGTGTGCTAAGTATAGGCACTGTGTGTTATATACAGTGTGCTAAGTATAGGCACTGTGTGTTATATACAGTGTGCTATGTATAGGCAATGTGTGTTATATACAGTGTGCTAAGTATAGGCACTGTGTGTTATATACAGTGTGCTAAGTATAGGCACTGTGTGTTATATACAGTGTGCTAAGTATAGGCACTGTGTGTTATATACAGTGTGCTATGTTAGGCAATGTGTGTTATATACAGTGTGCTAAGTATAGGCACTGTGTGTTATATACAGTGTGCTAAGTATAGGCACTGTGTGTTATATACAGTGTGCTAAGTATAGGCACTGTGTGTTATATACAGTGTGCTAAGTATAGGCACTGTGTGTTATATACAGTGTGCTAAGTATAGGCACTGTGTGTTATATACAGTGTGCTAAGTATAGGCACTGTGTGTTATATACAGTGTGCTAAGTATAGGCACTGTGTGTTATATACAGTGTGCTATGTATAGGCACTGTATGTTATATACAGTGTGCTATGTATAGGCAATGTGTGTTATATACAGTGTGCTAAGTATAGGCACTGTGTGTTATATACAGTGTGCTAAGTATAGGCACTGTGTGTTATATACAGTGTGCTAAGTATAGGCACTGTGTGTTATATACAGTGTGCTAAGTATAGGCACTGTGTGTTATATACAGTGTGCTAAGTATAGGCACTGTGTGTTATATATAGTGTGCTAAGTATAGGCACTGTGTGTTATATACAGTGTGCTATGTATAGGCACTGTGTGTTATATACAGTGTGCTATGTATAGGCAATGTGTGTTATATACAGTGTGCTAAGTATAGGCACTGTGTGTTATATACAGTGTGCTAAGTATAGGCACTGTGTGTTATATACAGTGTGCTAAGTATAGGCACTGTGTGTTATATACAGTGTGCTAAGTATAGGCACTGTGTGTTATATACAGTGTGCTAAGTATAGGCACTGTGTGTTATATACAGTGTGCTAAGTATAGGCACTGTGTGTTATATACAGTGTGCTAAGTATAGGCACTGTGTGTTATATACAGTGTGCTAAGTATAGGCACTGTGTGTTATATACAGTGTGCTAAGTATAGGCACTGTGTGTTATATACAGTGTGCTAAGTATAGGCACTGTGTGTTATATACAGTGTGCTAAAGTATAGGCACTGTGTGTTATATACAGTGTGCTAAGTATAGGCACTGTGTGTTATATACAGTGTGCTAAGTATAGGCACTGTGTGTTATATACAGTGTGCTAAGTATAGGCACTGTGTGTTATATACAGTGTGCTAAGTATAGGCACTGTGTGTTATATACAGTGTGCTAAGTATAGGCACTGTGTGTTATATATAGTGTGCTAAGTATAGGCACTGTGTGTTATATACAGTGTGCTAAGTATAGGCACTGTGTGTTATATACAGTGTGCTAAGTATAGGCACTGTGTGTTATATATAGTGTGCTAAGTATAGGCACTGTGTGTTATATACAGTGTGCTATGTATAGACACTGTGTGTTATATACAGTGTGCTAAGTATAGGCACTGTGTGTTATATACAGTGTGCTAAGTATAGGCACTGTGTGTTATATACAGTGTGCTAAGTATAGGCACTGTGTGTTATATACAGTGTGCTAAGTATAGACACTGTGTGTTATATACAGTGTGCTAAGTATAGGCACTGTGTGTTATATACAGTGTGCTATGTATAGGCACTGTGTGTTATATACAGTGTGCTAAGTATAGGCACTGTGTGTTATATACAGTGTGCTAAGTATAGGCACTGTGTGTTATATACAGTGTGCTAAGTATAGGCACTGTGTGTTATATACAGTGTGCTAAGTATTGGCACTGTGTGTTATGTACAGTGTGCTAAGTATAGGCACTGTGGGGGGTAGTTATCAACGTGTCTACTTTCCTACCTTCGCCGCCACGGACCTGAAAAAATACGCCTAAGTTATCAAAAAAAGCTGTCAAAAAGCCGCGGGGCGTTATCACTCATCCGATCTCGCTGCTCTTCGGCTGTTTGACAGCTTTTTTGCTAGTCTGTCACTAAGCACTCACACTAAACTGCACTGTTCTACCCCCTATACCGGCGCCCCCGGAGCCCCCCGCAACTAAATAAAGTTACTAACCCCTAAACCGCCGCTCCTAGACCCCGCCGCAACTCTTATAAATGTATTAACCCCTAAACCGCCGCTCCCGGACACCGCTGCCACCTACATTATACCTAGTAACCCCTATCCTGCCCCCCCTATACCGCCGCCCTCTGTAATAAAGTTATTAACCCCTATCCTGCTGATCCCGCACCTCGCCGCAACTAAAAAAATAGTTTAACCCCTAAACCGCCGCTCCCTGAACCCGCCGCAACCTATAATAAATTTATTAACCCCTATCCTGCCTCCCACTACACCGCCGCCACTGTAATAACATTATTAACCCCTAAGCCTAAGTCTAACACTTACCCTAACGCCCCCCTAACTTAAATATTAATTAAATAAATCTAAATCATATTTCTATTATTAACTAAGTTAATCCTATTTAAAACTAAATACTTACCTATAAAATAAACCCTAATATAGCTACAATATAAATAATAATTATATTCTAGCTATCTTAGGATTTATTTTTATTTTACAGGTACCTTTCAATTTATTTTAACCATGTACAATAGCTATTAAATAGTTATTAACTATTTAATAGCTTACCTAGCTAAAATAAAGAGAAATGTACCTGTGAAATAAATCCTAACCTAAGTTACAATTACACCTAACACTACACTATACTTTAATAAATTATTCCTATTTAAAACTAAATACTTACCTGTAAAATAAACCCTAAGATAGCTACAATGTAATTAATAATTACATTGTAGCTATTGTAGGATTTATATTTATTTTACAGGTAACTTTGTATTTATTTTAGCTAGTTAGAATAGTTATTAAATAGTTATTAACTATTTAATAACTACCTAGCTAAAAGAAATACAAAATTACCTGTAAAATAAATCCTAACCTAAGTTACAATTAAACCTAATACTACACTATCATTAAATTAATTAAATAAACTACCTACAAATAACTACAATTAAATACAATTACATAAACTAACTAAAGTACAAAAAATAAAAAAAGCTAAGTTACAAAAAATAAAAAAATAAGTTACAAACATTTTAAAAATATTACAACAATTTTAAGCTACTTACACCTAATCTAAGCCCCCTAATAAAATAACAAACCCCCCCAAAATAAAAAAAAAACCTACCCTATTCTAAATTAAATAAATTTCAAAGTTCTTTTACCTTACCAGCCCTTAAAAGGGCCATTTGTGGGGGCATGCCCCAAAAAGTTCAGCTCTTTTGCCTGTAAAAGAAAAATACAACCCCCCCAACATTAAAACCCACCACCCACATACCCCTAATCTAACCCAAACCCCCCTTACAAAAACCTAACACTAATCCCCTGAAGATCATCCTACCTTGTCTTCACTCAGCCGAGCAGCGATGGAACCGAAGTGGACATCCGGAGCGGAAGAAGTTAATCCTCCAAGCGGCGCTGAAGAAATCTTCCATCCGATGAAGTCATCATCCAGGCGGCGCTGAAGAAGTCTTCGATCCGGGCGATGTCATCTTCCAAGAGGCGCTGAAGAGGTCTTCTATCCTTGCGATGACATCTTCCAAGCCGGGTCTTGAATCTTCCTCCCGCCGACGCGGAACCTCCTTCTTCACCGACGGACTACGACGAATGAAGGCTCCTTTAAGGGACGTCATCCAAGATGGCGTCCCTTCAATTCCGATTGGCTGATAGGATTCTATCAGCCAATCGGAATTAAGGTAGGAAAAATCTGATTGGCTGATGGAATCAGCCAATCAGATTGAGCTCGCATTCTATTGGCTGATTGGAACAGCCAATAGAATGCGAGCTCAATCTGATTGGCTGATTGGATCAGCCAATCGGATTGAACTTGAATCTGATTGGCTGATTCCATCAGCCAATCATATTTTTCCTACCTTAATTCCGATTGGCTGATTGAATCCTATCAGCCAATCGGAATTGAAGGGACGCCATCTTGGATGACGTCCCTTAAAGGAGCCTTCATTCGTCGGTAGTCCGTCGGGAAAGGAGGATGTTCCGCGTCGGCGGGATGAAGATTCAAGACCCGGCTTGGAAGATGACATCGCAAGGATAGAAGACCTCTTCAGCGCCTCTTGGAAGATGACATCGCCCGGATCGAAGACTTCTTCAGCGCCGCCTGGATGATGACTTCATCGGATGGAAGATTTCTTCAGCGCCGCTTGGAGGATTAACTTCTTCCGCTCCGGATGTCCACTTCGGTTCCATCGCTGCTCGGCTGAGTGAAGACGACTCAAGGTAGGATGATCTTCAGGGGATTAGTGTTAGGTTTTTGTAAGGGGGGTTTGGGTTAGATTAGGGGTATGTGGGTGGTGGGTTTTAATGTTGGGGGGGGTTGTATTTTTCTTTTACAGGCAAAAGAGCTGTTTTCTTTGGGGCATGCCCCGCAAAAGGCCCTTTTAAGGGCTGGTAAGGTAAAAGAGCTTTGAAATTTATTTAATTTAGAATAGGGTAGGGCATTTTTTTATTTTGGGGGGTTTGTTATTTTATTAGGGGGCTTAGATTAGGTGTAAGTAGCTTAAAATTGTTGTAATATTTTTAAAATGTTTGTAACTTATTTTTTTATTTTTTGTAACTTAGCTTTTTTTATTTTTTGTACTTTAGTTAGTTTATGTAATTGTATTTAATTGTAGTTCTTTGTAGGTAGTTTATTTAATTAATTTAATGATAGTGTAGTATTAGGTTTAATTGTAACTTAGGTTAGGATTTATTTTACAGGTAATTTTGTATTTCTTTTAGCTAGGTAGTTATTAAATAGTTAATAACTATTTAATAACTATTCTAACTAGCTAAAATAAATACAAAGTTACCTGTAAAATAAATATAAATCCTAAGATAGCTACAATGTAATTATTAATTACATTGTAGCTATCTTAGGGTTTATTTTACAGGTAAGTATTTAGTTTTAAATAGGATTCATTTATTAAAGTATAGTGTTAGGTGTTATTGTAACTTAGGTTAGTTTTTATTTTACAGGTACATTTCTTTTTATTTTAGCTAGGTAAGCTATTAAATAGTTAATAACTATTTAATAGCTATTGTACCTAGTTAAAATAAATTGAAAGTTGCCTGTAAAATTAAAATAAATCCTAAGATAGCTAGAATATAATTATTATTTATATTGTAGCTATATTAGGGTTTATTTTAAAGGTAAGTATTTAGTTTTAAATAGGATTAACTTAGACCTAGATTTAGAGTTCGGCGGTAGCCGTGAAAACCAGCGTTAGAGGCTCCTAACGCTGGTTTTAGGCTACCGCCGGTATTTAGAGTCATGTAGGTAAGGGTCTAACGCTCACTTTTCAGCCGCGACTTTTCCATACCGCAGATCCCCCTACGCCATTTGCGTATCCTATCTTTTCAATGGGATCTTCCTAACGCCGGTATTTAGAGTCGTTTCTGCAGTGAGCGTTAGAGCTCTAACGACAAGATTCCAGCCGCAGAAAAATAGCAGGAGTTAAGAGCTTTCTGGCTAACGCCGGTTTATAAAGCTCTTAACTACTGTACCCTAAAGTACACTAACACCCATAAACTACCTATGTACCCCTAAACCGAGCTCCCCCCACATCGCCGCCACTCGATTAAAAATTTTAACCCCTAATCTGCCGACCGCCACCTACGTTATACTTATGTACCCCTAATCTGCTGCCCCTAACACCGCCGACCCCTATATTATATTTCTTAACCCCTAACTTGCCCCCCACAACGTCGCCGCCAGCTACTTACAATAATTAACCCCTAATCTACCGACCGCAAAGCGCCGCCACCTACGTTATCCCTATGTACCCCTAATCTGCTGCCCCTAACACCGCCGACCCCTATGTTATATTTATTAACCCCTAATCTGCCCCCCTCAACGTCGCCGACACCTGCCTACACTTATTAACCCCTAATCTGCCGAGCGGACCTGAGCGCTACTATAATAAAGTTATTAAGCCCTAATCCGCCTCACTAACCCTATAATAAATAGTATTAACCCCTAATCTGCCCTCCCTAACATCGCCGACACTTAACTTCAATTATTAACCCCTAATCTTCCGATCGGAGCTCACCGCTATTCTAATAAATGTATTAACCCCTAAAGCTAAGTCTAACCCTAACACTAACACCCCCCTAACTTAAATATAATTTTAATCTAACGAAATAAATTAACTCTTATTAAATAAATTATTCCTATTTAAAGCTAAATACTTACCTGTAAAATAAACCCTAATATAGCTACAATATAAATTATAATTATATTATAGCTATTTTAGGATTAATATTTATTTTACAGGCAACTTTGTAATTATTTTAACCAGGTACAATAGCTATTAAATAGTTAAGAACTATTTAATAGTTACCTAGTTAAAATATTTACAAAATTACCTGTAAAATAAATCCTAACCTAAGATATAATTAAACCTAACACTACCCTATCAATAAAATAATTAAATAAACTACCTACAATTACCTACAATTAACCTAACACTACACTATCAATAAATTAAATAAACACAATTGCTACAAATAAATACAATTAAATAAACTAGCTAAAGTACAAAAAATAAAAAAGAACTAAGTTACAGAAAATAATAAAATATTTACAAACATAAGAAAAATATTACAACAATTTTAAACTAATTACACCTACTCTAAGCCCCCTAATAAAATAACAAAGCCCCCCAAAATAAAAAATTCCCTACCCTATTCTAAATTAAAAAAGTTACAAGCTCTTTTACCTTACCAGCCCTGAACAGGGCCCTTTGCGGGGCATGCCCCAAGAAGTTCAGCTCTTTTGCCTGTAAAAAAAAACATACAATACCCCCCCCCCAACATTACAACCCACCACCCACATACCCCTAATCTAACCCAAACCCCCCTTAAATAAACCTCACACTAATCCCCTGAAGATCTTCCTACCTTGTCTTCACCATCCAGGTATCACCGATCGGTCCTGGCTCCGATATCTTCATCCAACCCAAGCGGGGGCTAGACATCCACTGAAGAAGTCCAGAAGAGGGTCCAAAGTCTTCCTCCTATCCGGCAAGAAGAGGACATCCGGACCGGCAAACATCTTCTCCAAGCGGCATCTTCTATCTTCTTCCATCCGGAGCGAAGCGGCTGATCTTGAAGACCTCCGGCGCGGATCCATCCTCTTCTTTCGACGTCCAACTGAAGAATGAAGGTTCCTTTAAGGGACGTCATCCAAGATGGCGTCCCTCGAATTCCGATTGGCTGATAGGATTCTATTAGCCAATCGGAATTAAGGTAGGAATTTTCTGATTGGCTGATGGAATCAGCCAATCAGAATCTAGTTCAATCCGATTGGCTGATCCAATCAGCCAATCAGATTGAGCTCGCATTCTATTGGCTGTTCCGATCAGCCAATAGAATGCGAGCTCAATCTGATTGGCTGATTGGATCGGCCAATCGGATTGAACTAGATTCTGATTGGCTGATTCCATCAGCCAATCAGAAAATTCCTACCTTAATTCCGATTGGCTAATAGAATCCTATCAGCCAATCGGAATTCGAGGGACGCCATCTTGGATGACGTCCCTTAAAGGAACCTTCATTCTTCAGTTGGACGTCGAAAGAAGAGGATGGATCCGCGCCGGAGGTCTTCAAGATCAGCCGCTTCGCTCCGGATGGAAGAAGATAGAAGATGCCGCTTGGAGAAGATGTTTGCCGGTCCGGATGTCCTCTTCTTGCCGGATAGGAGGAAGACTTTGGACCCTCTTCTGGACTTCTTCAGTGGATGTCTAGCCCCCGCTTGGGTTGGATGAAGATATCGGAGCCAGGACCGATCGGTGATACCTGGATGGTGAAGACAAGGTAGGAAGATCTTCAGGGGATTAGTGTTAGGTTTATTTAAGGGGGGTTTGGGTTAGATTAGGGGTATGTGGGTGGTGGGTTGTAATGTTGGGGGGGGGGTATTGTATGTTTTTTTTTACAGGCAAAAGAGCTGAACTTCTTGGGGCATGCCCCGCAAAGGGCCCTGTTCAGGGCTGGTAAGGTAAAAGAGCTTGTAACTTTTTTAATTTAGAATAGGGTAGGGAATTTTTTATTTTGGGGGGCTTTGTTATTTTATTAGGGGGCTTAGAGTAGGTGTAATTAGTTTAAAATTGTTGTAATATTTTTCTTATGTTTGTAAATATTTTATTATTTTCTGTAACTTAGTTCTTTTTTATTTTTTGTACTTTAGCTAGTTTATTTAATTGTATTTATTTGTAGCAATTGTGTTTATTTAATTTATTGATAGTGTAGTGTTAGGTTAATTGTAGGTAATTGTAGGTAGTTTATTTAATTATTTTATTGATAGGGTAGTGTTAGGTTTAATTATATCTTAGGTTAGGATTTATTTTACAGGTAATTTTGTAAATATTTTAACTAGGTAACTATTAAATAGTTCTTAACTATTTAATAGCTATTGTACCTGGTTAAAATAATTACAAAGTTGCCTGTAAAATAAATATTAATCCTAAAATAGCTATAATATAATTATAATTTATATTGTAGCTATATTAGGATTTATTTTACAGGTAAGTATTTAGCTTTAAATAGGAATAAGTTATTTAATAAGAGTTAATTTATTTCGTTAGAATAAAATTATATTTAACTTAGGGGGGTGTTAGTGTTAGGGTTAGACTTAGCTTTAGGGGTTAATCCATTTATTAGAATAGCGGTGAGCTCCGGTCGGCAGATTAGGGGTTAATAATTGAAGTTAGGTGTCGGCGATGTTAGGGAGGGCAGATTAGGGGTTAATACTATTTATTATAGGGTTAGTGAGGCGGATTAGGGGTTAATAACTTTATTATAGTAGCGCTCAGGTCCGCTCGGCAGATTAGGGGTTAATAAGTGTAGGCAGGTGTCGGCGACGTTGTGGGGGGCAGATTAGGGGTTAATAAATATAACATAGGGGTCGGCGATGTTAGGGCAGCAGATTAGGGGTACATAGGGATAACGTAGGTGGCGGCGGTTTACGGAGCGGCAGATTAGGGGTTAATAATAATATGCAGGGGTCAGCGATAGCGGGGGCGGCAGATTAGGGGTTAATAAGTGTAAGGTTAGGGGTGTTTAGACTCGGGGTACATGTTAGAGTGTTAGGTGCAGACGTAGGAAGTGTTTTCCCATAGGAAACAATGGGGCTGCGTTAGGAGCTGAACGCGGCTTTTTTGCAGGTGTTAGGTTTTTTTTCAGCTCAAACAGCCCCATTGTTTCCTATGGGAGAATCGTGCACGAGCACGTTTTTGAGGCTGGCCGCGTCCGTAAGCAACTCTGGTATCGAGAGTTGCATTTGCGGTAAAAATGCTCTACGCTCCTTTTTTGGAGCCTAACGCAGCATTTTTTTGGACTCTCGATACCAGAGTTAATTTTATGGTGCGGCCAGAAAAAAACCCGCGGAGCGTTAACAGCCCTTTTACCGCCGAACTCCAAATCTAGGCCTTAGTTAATAATAAAAATATTATTTAGATTTATTTAATTAATATTTAAGTTAGGGGGGCATTAGGGTTAGTGTTAGACTTAGGTTTAGGGGTTAATAATTTTATTACAGTGGCGGCGGTGTAGTGGGGGGCAGGATAGGGGTTAATAAATGTATTATAGGTTGCGGCGGGTTCAGGGAGCAGCGGTTTAGGGGTTAAACTATTTATTTAGTTGCGGCGAGGTGCAGGATCAGCAGGATAGGGGTTAATAATTTTATTATAGGTGGCGACGGTATGGGGGGGCAGGATAGGGGTTAATACATTTAATATAGGTTGCGGCGGGTTCAGGGAGCGGCGGTTTAGGGGTTAATACATTTATTATACTTGCGGTGGGCTCCGGGAGCGGCGGTTTAGGGGGTAATAACTTTATTTAGTTGCGGCGGTGTAGGGGGGAAGATTAGGGGTGTTTAGACTCGGGGTACATGTTAAAGGTGTTAGGTGTAGACAGCTCCCATAGGAATGAATGGGATATCTGGCAGCAGCGAACTTGTACTTTCGCTATGGTCAGACTCCCATTGATTCCTATGGGATCCACCGCCTCCAGGGTGGCGGATTGAAAACCAGGTACGCTGGGCCGTAAAAGTGCCGAGCGTACCTGCTAGTTTTTTGATAACTAGCAAAAGTAGTCAGATTGTGCCGCACTTGTGTGCGGAACATCTGGAGTGACGTAAGAATCGATCTGTGTCGGACTGAGTCCGGCGGATCGAAGTTTACGTCACAAAATTCTACTTTTGCCGGTCTCGGGCCTTTGATAACTAAGGCGAACCAGCCTCGCCTCAAATATGCTGCGGAATTCCAGCGTATTTGAGGTTGACGGCTTGATAACTAGGCCCCATTGTGTCTGGGTTAGGATAACATAGAGGAAGCACATGGCTTACATTATGATTTCAAAATAACTGTATTTAGAGTTCAAATAAAATATAATGCCAGGAAAATATATATATTTTAATAGATATGAGATGTATATTTATGTGATATAAAATATTAACATCTAAATATATATATATATGGAAAGTAAAGGATTGAATGATATATATATATATATATATATATATATGTATATTTTGAAGGCATCAATATCTTAGCCTCTGTGTGTTTAAGAACATGAATAGATGTTTATGGACTTGAAGAGAAGTGATTATTAACATTTATTTTTATTTCAGATCGACATAAACAGGATTTATGTATTCAGGAAGAAATACACAGAAATGTCACATACTATATCTGGGTGAATGCAAATATCAGGAGTTTTAAATACTACCAATCTGGAGATATAAAAAAAGCTGTTATTTGCAAAGAAATGCCAGAATACTGATAAAATTATAATGCATTTTAAGCTAATAATTAGCAGTATTAAAATACCTTAATATAACAAAATGTTAATAATATAACATATTTGGTATCAGAATAATCAGAAAAAATAACCTAATATTAACCATCTGTAATTGGGGTTATATATGATTAATGCAGAGAGTGTGATCTGATTAAATAACCATTTTATGAAAAAAAAAAAATTAACTTGCTTAAAAATGTTAGAGATGGTCTTGTTGTATTTGTTTGTTTGTACGTCTGCTGCCACCTAGTGTTATGATGCGGAATTGCAACCATGAGATGATTGGTTGTTGCAAAGAATGCATTTCCTTGACAACACATTTACCAAATAAACCAATCCATGTTCAGTTGCAAAGAACTAATCCAAGACAAGGCCGTGGGCGTTTCCAATATTCACCAATGACTGATAAATAATCAAAAAGGGGAGGGGTGAAATCAGATGATTTAAACCCCAGCATAGAGACTAAAAGGAGGAGGTTGTGTTGACTGATCCAGAAAGGAGTAACTGCTGCAGTTATTAATCAAAAGCACACACCTACTATTGGACTCCATATGCTTTACCCCAATTTTGAATTTCTGAGGTGAATTGGACCTGTTAAGAAATATTGGAAACTGGATTGCTGTTTATTTTGTGAAGTATATTGTATTTTAAATTGGTAGTCATAAGCCTAGGTATTGTTTAAATCTGTGTCTGATTGGCTAAGTAACTCATCTATGCAAGTTCTGATATTGTCAGTTAATTTGGTATTAGGATAAATTGCAGTTAAATAGCAGAATATCTATATTATCCTATTGCTTAAATTAACACTGTAAATCATATTGCTGAATGTTTGTAACTGCTATTTTAGGTCTCATTGTAATATTTTAAATGCAGCTCTGAATGAAAGATTGGGTTTAAAGTAAATTGGCATGAGATTTGCATAGCATATTTTAAATAGTTTTTGTTTTAACGCATATAATATTGACTCATATTCTAATCATTACAAATATGTACGTATCAACATGTTCATAGTTATTTACTAATAATAAAGAATTCAGATATTTAGATTAATTTTATTGTCTTAGCAAATGTATGTTTGATTGCAGGTTTAGTTTAAAGGAAGATTGTTAAATATATTCCCTGCCATATACTTACACATTGTTTAGAGAATACTGCTAAGATTTTCATAAATATACTGACATATTGTATGGAGGCACTTGCGTAAGATATTATAAATAATTATCATATTGATATAGTATATTTGTGGTAAATAGAAATTATTATAGAAGAGAGAAGAAATTTCATATTTCAAATTGATATTTTGAAAATATAGAATTTTTTTTTTTTTTTTTGAAAATTGAAATATTGATTTTCGTGTTCAAGATTGATATTAATATTTTGAAATATTATTAAAAATTAATTTTTGAAAAATTGATAAAAATATTAATTTTCATATTTCAAAATTGATAAAAATATTAATTTTTCATATTTCAAAATTCATAAAAATATTAATTTTTCATATTTCAAAATTCATAAAAATATTAATTTTTCATATTTCAAAATTCATAAAAATATTAATTTTTCATATTTCAAAATTAATCAGAAATATTAATTTTTCATATTTCAAGATTAGTAAAAATATTAATTTTGTCATATTTCAAAGTTGATATTGATATTTTGAAGATTTTTTTTTCTCTCTCTCTTATTGGTCAAAATTGTATTAGCGTTTTATCTTATTAAGTACAAACACTAAAATAACGATGTCTTCAGCAAAAAGTAATGCTAGCGTTTCTGTGCAAGACGAAATTGTGTCCTCCCCAATGTCCTCCGTCAATGAAGTGATTCAGAAAAAAACGCTCAAATTAGACGCCATGAATCACATCATGACTAGACTTGATATTGGGGACGATGTCTCCAGATATATTAATGAGTGTAAAGATAAGGCCAAAGATTTAGTTAAAGATATGTGGTTTGAAGATCGGGAATTATACCAAATGTTACTGCAACTTAATAGATGCACGGAACTTAGGGGGCGTGATGAATTAATTTTCGAAACTTGGCCGATCCTAATGTATTTGAGCTGTGAAATGTCTAACCAAATGGCAGGACAGAACAGACAATTAGGGCGGCTAAGGGATGAAAATAATTCATTACGAGAATTTCAAGATGCCTTTATTCAGACAAAGACAGAGGTTTTCCATATTAGCCAAAAGGCTTCTGATTTAGATAAATATAATCAGGAACTAATGGCTGATTTTAAAACTTTCGAAGAAGAATATCAAAAGTGCCAAGATGAAAATAAAACTTTAAGAGCTAGATATCATGAGGCTGAAAAAGCATACGAGCATGCAATAAATAAATTACAGAGACAAATTAGCAGCTATAAGGACTGGGACAGAAATGATAGTCAAGATCCCAGGTGGGAGGATAGACAAAGATACCCAAACTATAGCCCTAATTCAGGCCCAGAGATAACTTTTTCCCCTAGGCAACTACATAACTCTGGGGGACCTGAAAATTATTACACTTCAGATGAAAGGCACTCTAGCTCAAACAATAAGTCCCCAGTAAGGTCCAGTGATATACCAAATAAAGTGTATGACACCCCCACAATAATTAAATTCCTAAAGAATACAGTACGCCCATTTTCTAAAGGGGGGGCCACTTCCATAATTGACCACTTAGAGGCCTTTGAAAACGCATTATCTATAATGAGTGTTACAAGTGAGCAATTAAAAATTGAATTTCTACCCTGGGTATTTGAAAGTAAGCATCACAAATTCTTTGCTTCACTAAAGGATATGAATATTCGTTCCTGGAGTGAAACAAAACGACAATGCAGAAAAGAATTCGGACAACATCGCACTAAAACGGCAGCGAGAATAGCTGTATATGGTTTAAAATGTAGTGCGAATCAAAGTCCAATCGAGTTCCTTTCTGTATTGAAGAATGCGTACAGCATGGCTGAAGATGATCCCATATTTGAAGGTTCAGAGTTTGTGAATATATTTTTTGAAGCGCTCCCCACACCCATCAAAATCAACTTAGCTAGAGATTTTGAGGAGAACTGTTCATTGGAATGGCTGATCAAAGAGAGTACAAAGTTATACTCTATTCAGCAGTCCAGTGAACAGGGGGATAAAAGGGAGAAAAAGCCCAATCCTAAAATAGTGGCCGAAACTAGGGTGTCACCTGAACCCCTAAATTTGGAGTCTAAAAAGAAAACCTATGCGGAAGTGGCCAGAGAAAACGGGCCATCTCCACAGAGGTTTAACTCTACCCCTCCCCCAACACGGGATGAGACGCTGAGAGACTATAGCCAAAGCGGGGGACATACTCAGGCGAATAATTACGCCCAAAGAGAATACCCACAGAATAATGGGTACCCCCGCAAAGGTAGATACAATAGACGGCGAAGGTATTCTCAGGATAACCAGACACCCCAGGTATATAATGCTCCCCAAGGTACTAATACTGAGCAAGCTGAACCCCAGGGGCAACCACGCCAGAATAGAAATAGCGGCCCTGATTCTGAGGGTACCCAATGGTCCAGGAATCATTACAATGGGGCACCAGGAGATAGACCCAGGGGTAGAGGTAACTTGTACAATCAGGTAGATATGCTGTTTACCCAGTTAAATCGGTTGAGCGAACAAATCGCTAATATGAGTCAAAAATCTACGGCCCAGCAACCGAACAATACTTTTTTAGGGGTACAGCCAGTGGTCAGCAGTGGGCCACAGGCACAGTCATAAATACTGCAGCATCACCTGAGGGGGAGGGGAGAGATATACAAAATGTAATAATAAATATCAATGATACTAATCATGTTCTCTCCCCACAGACCGAAAACGGACAATTTAGCTGTGATGACAGGCAACCTCATCCGGGAAAAACTAACGAATCTCTTCCTTTGCAGCACTCTCTTAACCTTATTTCCACAGATGCAGTACAAAAGAATCCAGCCAACCCTGTCATAGAGGAAACAGGTAGGTATGAAGCTTCCTCTGCACAGGAAAACGTGGCGAATTCAGGTAACATGTGGCGAAGCCCACAGATGTGTGAGAATGCCAATTTTATGTGTGAAATGGTAGAAAATGCAGGAAGATATTATGTATTAGTTGAGCTGCAAGATTCAGTCTCCAACCCTATCATGGGATTAGTCGACACTGGATCTCAGGCAACTATTTTATCCCACAGGTACTACACACAGCTAAATGAGCTAACACCCCACAAACCTAAAATAAAAGAATTTGACGGTTCCTCTAATAGGTGTTGGGGGTGACTCCCTAAAAGTTTACGGTACTGCATGGTTAAAATTTAAATTGGGGAACAGGGTCATAAGACACCCTGTCATTATAGTGGATCTGCCAACTGATAGTTTAATTATTGGTAGTGATCTCCTGAAGCGATTAAGCACCATAATTGATTGCATAAATAATGTAATTTGGTCACAAGTTAAACGGCCTATCAATTATGAAAAATCTGGTATATCTCACGCCCGACATAGCTGTCACGTGGTGGAAGAGAAACCAGATGCTGTAGAGATTCATTTCAGGAATAACTCTGTACCTGAAATCACTATTCTACAAATAGATGATCAGACTCCTTTTAGTGGCTCTGATGGTAATACTTTTAAAATTTCGCCCGGAAAGATAGCGAATATCTCCCTAGATGGCGATATATTAACCATATCACTCCACAAGGGGGATCCTAAAATCCCTAAAGGGGGAGACCATGCTCAATACCTCACAGGGATTGAGAGAGTTAAAGAGGATCTATTTATCCCTATACAAGTACATGACCTTGGTAAAACCAAGTATGCTAAAATAAACTTAAAACAGGAAGCTAGCTATATAAGCGAAGGTTTATTAGCGCAAATAGCTGAACCTAAAGTGATTAAATATCTTTCTCCCCAAGACCACTGTGTCCACAACCTGGATGACAGGTCTGAAAGCTATAACATCACAGCTAAGTGCTTATTATCTGTCTCTATTGGTAATAAGTCAGTGAAGCACCTGTTTTTAGTTTTAAATACTCCCCATAATCAAATATACATTGGCAATGATATCTTACATAGATATGCCATACAAATAGATTTGATTAATTCTTGCCTCTGGAGCAGGTTAAAGGGGGACCCTGAAGTATTTCAGGATGAAAATGCAGCCCTGAAATCAAACCAGCAATTGCCATATGCCGTGAATATGCAGGTATCTAGCGATGTTATAATTCCTGCTGGGGCTGATAAATTTCTTTTACCCTTACAGGTAAAGAGAGGTCAGAAATTAAAAACTTCTGAAACACTAATTTGCCTCTCCCATAGAATACAAAATCTGGGTATCACAGTAACCTACACTCCTATGGTGAATATTGGAACTGTTCCAATACATATTATTGTGCATAACATGACCCCACAGGATATAACATTATCCAAGGGAACTACCATAGGATATGCACTGGAATCAAGTTATTACACTTTTGGATTCCAGAATAATGTAATTGGGCTAATACCTGAAGGATACCTAACTGAAGAACAATTAATAGAACAATCCTTTGCATCTATGCCAGAGGGTCTATTTAATGTTCAGTCCATTTATCCCTTCAGCTCAGAGGAAGGCATCTGTAAAATTGAAGAAACCTCTCTAGTGTTTGATCAGCCAATCAAACAGCAAGATTACCCCAATACCCAGAGTCATGGGAACAATGTAAACTATAATCAAGGGGATCTCACCTCTAGGTTGGAAGAAGCCTATGAAATAGGACAGCCTGAAATCTTTCCAGGATTTCAACAAATAGTCGAAGAGCAAATATCCTTAGCTAATGGCTGTTCCAGCGATGATGAACGCCAACAGCTGCGAGAACTCCTAATGGAATACAAGGATATTTTCGCTAAGGATTCTTATGACTGTGGTACTACAGACTTGCACATTGCAAGAATACAAACAGATCCTGATGCGCCACCTGTATTTGTCAAACAATACAGACTTCCCTTAGCCTCATATGATTCTCTTGCGGAGATCATAAGGAATTTGGAAGAAAGAGGTATTATCAGACAGGTGCACAGCTCTTATAATAATCCTATTCTAGGTGTCCTTAAGCCCAATGGACAATGGCGTTTGTGTGCTGACTTAAGACAGCTAAACAAACGAGTATACATGTCTGGCTGGCCTGTACCATACATTGACCAGTGCCTAGCACAAATGCAGGGATCCAAAATATTCACTGCCATTGATTGTGCACAGGGATACTGGACCATAAAGGTACATGAAGAGGACCAGTATAAGCTAGCGTTCTCTTTCCAAAAGGTCCAATATGCATTCCAGAGACTTCCATTTGGATACATAAATTCTGGACATGAATTTGCTGTTTTCATGCATAAGGCTATGCCTGATGCACTGGAAAGGGGGACCTTATCTTATGTTGATGATGTTTTAATCAAAAGCACAGACTTTGAAAAACACATCGCAGAGCTTAAACACGTCCTCAGCCAACTTAAAAGGGCAGGTGTCAAATTATCCCTACAAAAAGCTCAATGGTGCCGCACTCGTGTAAACTTCTTGGGACATGAAGTTACCTCTGAAGGATTAAATCCCCAAAAGAAAAAGGTGGAAGCTATAGTGAATTCTAAAAACCCAACTAACTTAAAGGAATTGAGATCATTCCTGGGTATGACAAATTATTCTCGCAAATTCATTGATAATTATGCGGAATTAGCTAAACCCCTACTACTTCTTCTAAAGAAAGATGTGAAATGGCACTGGAGTGAGTCTCAAGAGACAGCCATCAGAGAGCTGAAGAGAAAACTCACTCAAGCACCTTGCTTAGCGTACCCTGAAGGTGGTAAACCTTTCTTCTTAGAAACCGGTTACACAGATGTAAGCATGAGTGCTGTTTTATACCAGAAGCATGATAATTTGAACAAAGCCATTGCTTATGCGAGCAAAAATCTATCCCCAGTAGAAATAAAGTTCAACGATTGCGAAAAAGCCCTCTTATCTACTGTATGGGCTCTACAAAATTTCCGCAGCTATATACAGGGTGAGAAAATTATTGTAGAAACGGCCCACCAGCCTTTGCTATATTTGCAAAGTGAGAGAATAAGAGATGGGAATTTATCTAATAGCCGCATAACAGCGTGGACTCTTTCCTTACAAGGCTGGCCATTAGAAATTCGCTACAAACATAATAAAAAGAATCCAGTCGCACAAGGGCTTGCTGAGCTCCACAACTGTACTGCTAGAGATCCTGGGGAAGAATTATCAGAAGATGATTTTCTGGAGGAACAATTGCTTTCCCCATATAAAATGTACAATGAGGACCATTGTCAAACATTACCTTGGGTATATGTTGATGGTTGTTCTTACCATGCCACTATTGATAGTGAGCGCAGATTTGTCGCTGGCATTGGTATAACTTGGACAAATGGAGTCTCAAATATATCTGTAGGTTTCAACATTGGACCAAGATCCAGTCAAGTTGCAGAAGTAACTGCTGTTTTCAAAACCATTGAAATGGCTATTGAACATGGTATTCATGAATTTGTGATCATAACTGACTCAAATTATGTACGTGATAGTTTTGTTAAATACCTGCCAACTTGGAAAAGAAATGGCATGCAGAAAAGCAATAACAAACCAGTCAAGCATGGCAAGTTGTTCTGCGAGATTGATAATCTGGTGGTATCCAATGATTTAACCATACACTGGAAAAAGACCAAGGGTCATTCCAGAGTTCTAGGTCCTGATAAGGAAGGTAATGACCTTGCGGATTCATTAGCCAAACAAGGAGCCATAACTGGAGAACTCCTTAATATTGACCACTTAATGGGTGGAATTCAGGTAGAAGCCATTACCAGAAACCAGGCAAAACAACAGAGTGAGCCTAATTTGGTACAATGGAGTCAGGATTCTCCTAGTGAGGACCTGATCACTAGTCAAAAAGAAGACCCCATTGTAGGCATCTTCTATAAACACATAGAAGATCCTGAAAGCAACCCCATCTCAAAAGATGATTGCATCGGCAAAGAAGATCTTAGAATCTTAATGAAATCTAGATCACAATTCAAGTTACAGGATGGTTTGTTAATTAGAACCTCCAAAACTGGCATCCAGCAGTGGGTAGTACCCACGAAGTTCAGAGGTCTAATGCTTCAACATGCCCATGATGCTCCCACATCTGGTCATCGTGGTGCCAAACTCACGTATGAAATATTACGTGATTACACTTTATGGCCACACATGTTGAAAGATGTTCAAACCTACTGTCAAGGGTGTTTAATCTGCCCACAGTTCCAACCCACTGCACCAACGCATAGAGCGCCATTGCAGAAGAGGGGGATGGTAATGCCATGGTCAGATATACAAATTGATTTTATCGGTCCAGTAACAAGATCATCAAGAGGTAACAAATACATGTTAACCGTAACATGCCTGTTCACTAAATGGGTAGAGTGCATTAGTGCACCTAACAATAGTGCTGAAACATGTGCGGCGTTGCTCATCAACCATGTGTTTTCCAGATTTGGTCTGCCCCAAAGAATCGAGTCAGATCGGGGGACCCACTTCACTAGCGAAGTGATGACCAAAATGTGGAAAATACTAGGGGTTAAAAGAAAGCTCCATATTGCTTATAGAGCTGCCTCAAGTGGTGGTGTAGAGCGTTACAACCAGTCCATTGTTAAAATCCTCAAAAAGTTTGTGAGTGAAACGGGTAAAGACTGGGATATAAAACTACCTCTAGTCTTAATGGCATTAAGGGCAACTCCAAGTAGTGCTACCAAAATGTCACCTTTTGAGCTGATGACTGGTAGAAAAATGGTTCTACCTCAGCATCTGCTGTACCGTACATCAGACCAAAATTTGATAAACGCTGCCAATACACATCAATATGTGGAAAACCTAAGAAAGCATCTGCAATATGCCTTTGCATTTGCTCAAAGGAATTTAGAAAGAGCCGCAACTGCCACTAAAACCTATTATGATCTCAAAACGTCCAAAAAGGAATATGAAATAAATGATAAAGTTTATCTTTATAACTTTGGAAGAGATCAGGTTAGGGAGAAGAAATTTCTTCCCTCATGGAAAGGTCCTTTTGTCATTACTGACAAAATATCTCCAGTGGCTTATAAAATAAGGATCCCCAAAAATGAAAGTTTCATAGATAAATGGGTCCATATCAATCAATTGCGGGCATGTCATCCCAGATCCCAACTACAAGTCATAGAGGGAAAATGAAGTGTCATATCCCCAAATGAACTAAAGACATACTGTAGTTCAAAGATGCCTAGCTGATAAACATGAAGGCTCAAAATCGACGGACTTTGTACTTAAAGGACTACCTATGATGTATACGGCCAATATCCTCACCGAGTACCACTGACTTTGATCCAATTCAAATACATGTGTCCTACATATATTTGAATTTGAAAGGGGGAATTATGTCAGGGCACAGGTAAATACATATTTATATATATATGTATGTCAATAGGACAGGGAAATATGTTTATGTATGAAACCATATTTGTATCAGATATTACTGGAATAAATTCTGATGTCAGACAGAAACCTTCACAAATTGAATATACATCTCCAGGCTGAGCTACAGACAACAGGTCCCAAGAAACAAAGGAAAACATTTGCTTCTTAATTAGGAAGTGCAAATTCCATTGCACTCTGTACCCCATGTGGTGAGCAAAAGAAGAAGAGCCTGGATACACACTCATGTATGAACTTCCTGCCAACAAAAGGAGCTGAAAATTGACAGCTGCCTGTTAAGTGTGTGGCTGATAACATCAGAATACACGTGACACAGACATTGTGTCTGGGTTAGGATAACATAGAGGAAGCACATGACTTACATTATGATTTCAAAATAACTGTATTTAGAGTTCAAATAAAATATAATGCCCGGAAAATATATATATTTTAATGGATATGAGATGTATATTTATGTGATATAAAATATTAACATCTAAATATATATATATATGGAAAGTAAAGGATTGAATGATATATATATATATATATATATATATATATATATATATATGTATATTTTGAAGGCATCAATATCTTAGCCTCTGTGTGTTTAAGAACATGAATAGATGTTTATTGACCTGAAGAGAAGTGATTATTAACATTTATTTTTATTTCAGATCGACATAAACAGGATTTATGTATTCAGGAAGAAATACACAGAAATGTCACATACTATATCTGGGTGAATGCAAATATCAGGAGTTTTAATTACTACCAATCTGGAGATATAAAAATAAGCTGTTATTTGCAAAGAAATGCCAGAATACTGATAAAATTATAATGCATTTTAAGCTAATAATTAGCAGTATTAAATTACCTTAATATAATAAAATGTTAATAATATAACATATTTGGTATCAGAATAATCAGAAAAAAATAACCTAATATTAACCATCTGTAATTGGGGTTATATATGATTAATGCAGAGAGTGTGATCTGATTAAATAACCATTTTATGAAAAAAATAAAAATTAACTTGCTTAAAAATGTTAGAGATGGTCTTGTTGTATTTGTTTGTTTGTACGTCTGCTGCCACCTAGTGTTATGATGCGGAATTGCAACCATGAGATGATTGGTTGTTGCAAAGAATGCATTTCCTTGACAACACATTTACCAAATAAACCAATCCATGTTCAGTTGCAAAGAACTAATCAAAGACAAGGCCGTGGGCGTTTCCAATATTCACCAATGACTGATAAATAATCAAAAAGGGGAGGGGTGAAATCAGATGATTTAAACCCCAGCATAGAGACTAAAAGGAGGAGGTTGTGTTGACTGATCCAGAAAGGAGTAACTGCTGCAGTTATTAATCAAAAGCACACACCTACTATTGGACTCCATATGCTTTACCCCAATTTTGAATTTCTGAGGTGAATTGGACCTGTTAAGAAATATTGGAAACTGGATTGCTGTTTATTTGGTGAAGTATATTGTATTTTAAATTGGTAATCATAAGCCTAGGTATTGTTTAAATCTGTGTCTGATTGGCTAAATAACTCATCTATGCAAGTTCTGATATTGTCAGTTAATTTGGTATTAGGATTGCAGTTAAATAGCAGAATATATATATTATCCTATTGCTTAAATTAACACTGTAAATCATATTGCTGAATGTTTGTAACTGCTATTTTAGGTCTCATTGTAATATTTTAAATGCAGCTCTGAATGAAAGATTGGGTTTAAAGTAAATTGGCATGAGCTTTGCATAGCATATTTTAAATAGTTTTTGTTTTAACGCATATAATATTGACTCATATTCTAATCATTACAAATATGTACGTATCAACATGTTCATAGTTATTTACTAATAATAAAGAATTCAGAAATTTAGATTAATTTTATTGTCTTAGCAAATGTATATTTGATGGCAGGTTTAGTTTAAAGGAAGATTGTTAAATATATTCCCTGCCATATACTTACACATTGTTTAGAGAATACTGCTAAGATTTTTATAAATATACTGACAGTGTGTTATCTGAAGTACTGTGCATGTTACAGAGTGTTATATACAGTACAGTGTGTTATATGCAGTACTGTGCAGGTTACAGAGTGTTATATACAGTACAGTGTGTTATATGCAGTACTGTGCATGTTACAGAGTGTTATATACAGTACAGTGTGTTATATGCAGTACTGTGCATGTTACAGAGTGTTATATACAGTACAGTGTGTTATATGCAGTACTGTGCATGTTACAGAGTGTTATATACAGTACAGTGTGTTATATGCAGTACTGTGCATGTTACAGAGTGTTATATACAGTACAGTGTGTTATATGCAGTACTGTGCATGTTACAGTGTTATATACAGTACAGTGTGTTATATGCAGTACTGTGCAGGTTACAGAGTGTTATGTACAGTACAGTGTGTTATATGCAGTACTGTGCATGTTACAGAGTGGTATATACAGTACAGCGTGTTAAATGCAGTACTGTGCATGTTACAGAGTGTTATACACAGTACAGTGTGTTATATGCAGTACTGTGCAGGTTACAGAGTGTTATATACAGTACAGTGTGTTATATGCAGTACAGTGCATGTTACAGAGTGTTATATACAGTACAGTGTGTTATATGCAGTACTGTGCATGTTACAGAGTGTTATATACAGTACAGTGTGTTATATGCAGTACTGTGCATGTTACAGAGTGTTATATACAGTACAGTGTGTTATATGCAGTACTGTGCATGTTACAGAGTCTTATATATACAGTACAGTGTGTTATATGCAGTACTGTGCATGTTACAGAGTGTTATATACAGTACAGTGTGTTATATGCAGTACTGTGCATGTTACAGAGTGTTATATACAGTACAGTGTGTTATATGCAGTACTGTGCATGTTACAGAGTGTTATATACAGTACAGTGTGTTATATGCAGTACTGTGCATGTTACAGAGTGTTATATATAGTACAGTGTGTTATATGCAGTACTGTGCATGTTACAGAGTGTTATATACAGTACAGAGTGTTATCTGAAGTACTGTGCATGTTACAGAGTGTTATATACAGTACAGTGTGTTATATGCAGTACTGTGCATGTTACAGAGTGTTATATACAGTACAGTGTGTTATATGCAGTACTGTGCATGTTACAGAGTGTTATACACAGTACAGTGTGTTATATGCAGTACTGTGCATGTTACAGAGTGTTATACACAGTACAGTGTGTTATATGCAGTACTGTGCATGTTACAGAGTGTTATATACAGTACAGTGTGTTATATGCAGTACTGTGCAGGTTACAGAGCGTTATATACAGTACAGTGTGTTATATGCAGTACTGTGCATGTTACAGAGTGTTATATACAGTACAGTGTGTTGTATGCAGTACTGTGCATGTTACAGAGTGTTATATACAGTACAGTGTGTTATATGCAGTACTGTGCATGTTACAGAGTGTTATATACAGTACAGTGTGTTATATGCAGTACTGTGCATGTTACAGAGTGTTATATACAGTACAGTGTGTTATATGCAGTACTGTGCATGTTACAGAGTGTTATATACAGTACAGTGTGTTATATGCAGTACTGTGCATGTTACAGAGTGTTATATACAGTACTGTGTGCTATATGCAGTACTGTGCATGTTACAGAGTGTTATATACAGCACTGTGCATGTTACAGAGTGTTATATACAGTACAGTGTGTTATATGCAGTACTGTGCATGTTACAGAGTGTTATATACAGTACAGTGTGTTATATGCAGTACTGTGCATGTTACAGAGTGTTATATACAGTACAGTGTGTTATATGCAGTACTGTGCATGTTACAGAGTGTTATATACAGTACAGTGTGTTATGTGCAGTACTGTGCATGTTACAGAGTGTTATATACAGTACATGTGTTATATGCAGTACTGTGCATGTTACAGAGTGTTATATACAGTACAGTGTGTTATATGCAGTACAGTGTGTTATATGCAGTACTGTGCATGTTACAGAGTGTTATATACAGTACAGTGTGTTATATACAGTACAGTGTGTTATATGCAGTACTGTGCATGTTACAGAGTGTTATATACAGTACAGTGTTATATGCAGTACTGTGCATGTTACAGAGTGTTATATACAGTACAGTGTGTTATATGCAGTACTGTGCATGTTCAAGTGTTTACAGTACTGTGTATATGCAGATGTGCATGTTACAGAGTGTTATATACAGCATGTGCATGTTACAGAGTGTTAATACAGAGTTATATGTAATGTTATATGCAGTACTGTGCATGTTACAGAGTGTTATATACAGTACAGTGTGTTATATGCAGTACTGTGCATGTTACAGAGTGTTATATACAGTACAGTGTGTTATATGCAGTACTGTGCATGTTACAGAGTGTTATATACAGTACAGTGTGTTATATGCAGTACTGTGCATGTTACAGAGTGTTATATACAGTACAGTGTGTTATATGCAGTACTGTGCATGTTACAGAGTGTTATATACAGTACAGTGTGTTATATGCAGTACTGTGCATGTTACAGAGTGTTATATACAGTACAGTGTGTTATATGCAGTACTGTGCATGTTACAGAGTGTTATATACAGTACAGTGTGTTATATGCAGTACTGTGCATGTTACAGAGTGTTATATACAGTACAGTGTGTTATATGCAGTACTGTGCATGTTACAGAGTGTTATATACAGTACAGTGTGTTATATGCAGTACTGTGCATGTTACAGAGTGTTATATACAGTACAGTGTGTTATATGCAGTACTGTGCATGTTACAGAGTGTTATATACAGCACAGTGTTATATGCAGTACTGTGCATGTTACAGAGTGTTATATACAGTACAGTGTGTTATATGCAGTACTGTGCATGTTACAGAGTGTTATATACAGTACAGTGTGTTATATGCAGTACTGTGCATGTTACAGAGTGTTATATACAGTACAGTGTGTTATATGCAGTACTGTGCATGTTACAGAGTGTTATATACAGTACAGTGTGTTATATGCAGTACTGTGCATGTTACAGAGTGTTATATACAGTACAGTGTGTTATATGCAGTACTGTGCATGTTACAGAGTGTTATATACAGTACAGTGTGTTATATGCAGTACTGTGCATGTTACAGAGTGTTATATACAGTACAGTGTGTTATATGCAGTACTGTGCATGTTACAGAGTGTTATATACAGTACAGTGTGTTATATGCAGTACTGTGCATGTTACAGAGTGTTATATACAGTACAGTGTGTTATATGCAGTACTGTGCATGTTACAGAGTGTTATATACAGTACAGTGTGTTATATGCAGTACTGTGCATGTTACAGAGTGTTATATACAGTACAGTGTGTTATATGCAGTACTGTGCATGTTACAGAGTGTTATATACAGTACAGTGTGTTATATGCAGTACTGTGCATGTTACAGAGTGTTATATACAGTACAGTGTGTTATATGCAGTACTGTGCATGTTACAGAGTGTTATATACAGTACAGTGTGTTATATGCAGTACTGTGCATGTTACAGAGTGTTATATACAGTACAGTGTGTTATATGCAGTACTGTGCATGTTACAGAGTGTTTATATACAGTACAGTGTGTTATATGCAGTACTGTGCATGTTACAGAGTGTTATATACAGTACAGTGTGTTATATGCAGTACTGTGCATGTTACAGAGTGTTATATACAGTACAGTGTGTTATATGCAGTACTGTGCATGTTACAGAGTGTTATATACAGTACAGTGTGTTATATGCAGTACTGTGCATGTTACAGAGTGTTATATACAGTACAGTGTGTTATATGCAGTACTGTGCATGTTACAGAGTGTTATATACAGTACAGTGTGTTATATGCAGTACTGTGCATGTTACAGAGTGTTATATACAGTACAGTGTGTTATATGCAGTACTGTGCATGTTACAGAGTGTTATATACAGTACAGTGTGTTATATGCAGTACTGTGCATGTTACAGAGTGTTATATACAGTACAGTGTGTTATATGCAGTACTGTGCATGTTACAGAGTGTTATATACAGTACAGTGTGTTATATGCAGTACTGTGCATGTTACAGAGTGTTATATACAGTACAGTGTGTTATATGCAGTACTGTGCATGTTACAGAGTGTTATATACAGTACAGTGTGTTATATGCAGTACTGTGCATGTTACAGAGTGTTATATACAGTACAGTGTGTTATATGCAGTACTGTGCATGTTACAGAGTGTTATATACAGTACAGTGTGTTATATGCAGTACTGTGCATGTTACAGAGTGTTATATACAGTACAGTGTGTTATATGCAGTACTGTGCATGTTACAGAGTGTTATATACAGTACAGTGTGTTATATGCAGTACTGTGCATGTTACAGAGTGTTATATACAGTACAGTGTGTTATATGCAGTACTGTGCATGGTTACAGAGTGTTATATACAGTACAGTGTGTTATATGCAGTACTGTGCATGTTACAGAGTGTTATATACAGTACAGTGTGTTATATGCAGTACTGTGCATGTTACAGAGTGTTATATACAGTACAGTGTGTTATATGCAGTACTGTGCATGTTACAGAGTGTTATATACAGTACAGTGTGTTATATGCAGTACTGTGCATGTTACAGAGTGGTTATAGTACAGGTAACAGTAGTGTGTTATATGCAGTACTGTGCATGTTACAGAGTGTTATATACAGTACAGTGTGTTATATGCAGTACTGTGCATGTTACAGAGTGTTATATACAGTACAGTGTGTTATATGCAGTTACTGTGCATGTTACAGAGTGTGTATATACAGTACAGTGTGTTATATGCAGTACTGTGCATGTTACAGAGTGTTATATACAGTACAGTGTGTTATATGCAGTACTGTGCATGTTACAGAGTGTTATATACAGTACAGTGTGTTATATGCAGTACTGTGCATGTTACAGAGTGTTATATACAGTACAGTGTGTTATATGCAGTACTGTGCATGTTACAGAGTGTTATATACAGTACAGTGTGTTATATGCAGTACTGTGCATGTTACAGAGTGTTATATACAGTACAGTGTGTTATATGCAGTACTGTGCATGTTACAGAGTGTTATATACAGTACAGTGTGTTATATGCAGTACTGTGCATGTTACAGAGTGTTATATACAGTACAGTGTGTTATATGCAGTACTGTGCATGTTACAGAGTGTTATATACAGTACAGTGTGTTATATGCAGTACTGTGCATGTTACAGAGTGTTATATACAGTACAGTGTGTTATATGCAGTACTGTGCATGTTACAGAGTGTTATATACAGTACAGTGTGTTATATGCAGTACTGTGCATGTTACAGAGTGTTATATACAGTACAGTGTGTTATATGCAGTACTGTGCAGGTTACAGAGGTGTTATATACAGTACAGTGTGTTATATAGGGCAGTACTGTGCATGTTACAGGAGTGTTATATACAGTACAGTGTGTTATATGCAGTACTGTTGCATGTTACACGAGTGTTATATACAGTACAGTGTGTTTATATGCAGTACTGTGCATGTTACAGAGTGTTATAACAGTACGAGTGTGGTATGATGCATTACTGTGCATGTTACAGAGTGTTGTTTACAATACAGAGTGTTATATGCAGTACTGTGCATGTTACAGAGTGTTATATACAGTACAGAGTGTTATATGCAGTACAGTGCAGGTTACAGAGTGTTATATACAGCACAGTGTGTTATATACAGTACAGTGTTATATGCAGTACAGTGCAGGTTACAGAGTGTTATATACAGTACAGTGTGTTATATGCAGTACTGTGCATGTTACAGAGTGTTATACACAATCAGTGTAGTTTATTATGCAGTACTGTGCATGTTACAGAGTGTTATATACAGTACAAGTGTGTTTATATGGCAGGTACTGGTGCCAGTGGTTTACAGAGTGTTATATACAGTACAGTGTGTTATATGCAGTACTGTGCATGTTACAGAGTGTTATATACAGTACAGTGTGTTATATGCAGTACTGTGCATGTTACAGAGTGTTATATACAGTACAGTGTGTTATATGCAGTACTGTGCATGTTACAGAGTGTTATATACAGTACAGTGTGTTATATGCAGTACTGTGCATGTTACAGAGTGTTATATACAGTACAGTGTGTTATATGCAGTACTGTGCATGTTACAGAGTGTTATATACAGTACAGTGTGTTATATGCAGTACTGTGCATGTTACAGAGTGTTATATACAGTACAGTGTGTTATATGCAGTACTGTGCAGTTTACAGAGTGTTATATACAGTACAGTGTGTTATATGCAGTACTGTGCATGTTACAGAGTGTTATATACAGTACAGTGTGTTATATGCAGTACTGTGCATGTTACAGAGTGTTATATACAGTACAGTGTGTTATATGCAGTACTGTGCATGTTACAGAGTGTTATATACAGTACAGTGTGTTATATGCAGTACTGTGCATGTTACAGAGTGTTATACACAGTACAGTGTGTTTATTTGAAGTACTGTGCATGTTACAGAGTGTTATATACCAGTACAGTGTGTTATATGCAGTTACTGTGCATGTTTCAGAGTGTTATATTACAGTACAGTGTGTTATATGCAGTACTGTGCAGGTTACAGAGGTGTTTAATATACAATACAGTGTGTTATATGCAGTACTGTGCATGTTACAGAGTGTTTATACGTAAGTGTGTTATATCAGTACTGTGCAGTTACAGAGTGGTTATAATACAGTACAGTGTTGTTATATGCAGTACTGTGCTGTTGCAGGAGTGTTATATACGAGTACAGGTGTTTATATGCGAGTATGTGCATGTTAGAGAGTGTTATATACCAGTACAGTGTGTTTATATGCAGTACTGTTGCATGTTACTGGAGTGTTAATAAATAAAACCAGTACAGTGTGTTATATGCTGTACTGGACAGGTTACAGAGTGTTAATACACCGGTTACAGTGTGTTATATGTGTTAATGTGCATGTTAACAGAGTGTTATATACAGTACAGTGTGTTATATGCAGTACTGTGGCATGTTACGAGTGTGGATATACAGTACAGTGTGTTATAGCAGTACTGTGCATGTTTACAGGAGTTTTATCTACCAGTACAGTGTGTTATATGCAGTACTGTGCATGTTACAGAGTGTTATATACAGTACAGTGTGTTATATGCAGTACTGTGCATGTTACAGAGTGTTATATACAGTACAGTGTGTTATATGCAGTACTGTGCATGTTACAGAGTGTTATATACAGTACAGTGTGTTATATGCAGTACTGTGCATGTTACAGAGTGTTATATACAGTACAGTGTGTTATATGCAGTACTGTGCATGTTACAGAGTGTTATATACAGTACAGTGTGTTATATGCAGTACTGTGCATGTTACAGAGTGTTATATACAGTACAGTGTGTTATATGCAGTACTGTGCATGTTACAGAGTGTTATATACAGTACAGTGTGTTATATGCAGTACTGTGCATGTTACAGAGTGTTATATACAGTACAGTGTGTTATATGCAGTACTGTGCATGTTACAGAGTGTTATATACAGTACAGTGTGTTATATGCAGTACTGTGCATGTTACAGAGTGTTATATACAGTACAGTGTGTTATATGCAGTACTGTGCATGGTTACAGAGTGTTATATACAGTACAGTGTGTTATATGCAGTACTGTGCATGTTACAGAGTGTTATATACAGTACAGTGTGTTATATGCAGTACTGTGCATGTTACAGAGTGTTATATACAGTACAGTGTGTTATATGCAGTACTGTGCATGTTACAGAGTGTTATATACAGTACAGTGTGTTATATGCAGTACTGTGCATGTTACAGAGTGTTATATACAGTACAGTGTGTTATATGCAGTACTGTGCATGTTACAGAGTGTTATATACAGTACAGTGTGTTATATGCAGTACTGTGCATGTTACAGAGTGTTATATACAGTACAGTGTGTTATATGCAGTACTGTGCATGTTACAGAGTGTTATATACAGTACAGTGTGTTATATGCAGTACTGTGCATGTTACAGAGTGTTATATACAGTACAGTGTGTTATATGCAGTACTGTGCATGTTACAGAGTGTTATATACAGTACAGTGTGTTATATGCAGTACTGTGCATGTTACAGAGTGTTATATACAGTACAGTGTGTTATATGCAGTACTGTGCATGTTACAGAGTGTTATATACAGTACAGTGTGTTATATGCAGTACTGTGCATGTTACAGAGTGTTATATACAGTACAGTGTGTTATATGCAGTACTGTGCATGTTACAGAGTGTTATATACAGTACAGTGTGTTATATGCAGTACTGTGCATGTTACAGAGTGTTATATACAGTACAGTGTGTTATATGCAGTACTGTGCATGTTACAGAGTGTTATATACAGTACAGTGTGTTATATGCAGTACTGTGCATGTTACAGAGTGTTATATACAGTACAGTGTGTTATATGCAGTACTGTGCATGTTACAGAGTGTTATATACAGTACAGTGTGTTATATGCAGTACTGTGCATGTTACAGAGTGTTATATACAGTACAGTGTGTTATATGCAGTACTGTGCATGTTACAGAGTGTTATATACAGTACAGTGTGTTATATGCAGTACTGTGCATGTTACAGAGTGTTATATACAGTACAGTGTGTTATATGCAGTACTGTGCATGTTACAGAGTGTTATATACAGTACAGTGTGTTATATGCAGTACTGTGCATGTTACAGAGTGTTATATACAGTACAGTGTGTTATATGCAGTACTGTGCATGTTACAGAGTGTTATATACAGTACAGTGTGTTATATGCAGTACTGTGCATGTTACAGAGTGTTATACACAGTACAGTGTGTTATATGCAGTACTGTGCATGTTACAGAGTGTTATATACAGTACAGTGTGTTATATGCAGTACTGTGCATGTTACAGAGTGTTATATACAGTACAGTGTGTTATATGCAGTACTGTGCATGTTACAGAGTGTTATATACAGTACAGTGTGTTATATGCAGTACTGTGCATGTTACAGAGTGTTATATACAGTACAGTGTGTTATATGCAGTACTGTGCATGTTACAGAGTGTTATATACAGTACAGTGTGTTATATGCAGTACTGTGCATGTTACAGAGTGTTATATACAGTACAGTGTGTTATATGCAGTACTGTGCATGTTACAGAGTGTTATATACAGTACAGTGTGTTATATGCAGTACTGTGCATGTTACAGAGTGTTATATACAGTACAGTGTGTTATATGCAGTACTGTGCATGTTACAGAGTGTTATATACAGTACAGTGTGTTATATGCAGTACTGTGCATGTTACAGAGTGTTATATACAGTACAGTGTGTTATATGCAGTACTGTGCATGTTACAGAGTGTTATATACAGTACAGTGTGTTATATGCAGTACTGTGCATGTTACAGAGTGTTATATACAGTACAGTGTGTTATATGCAGTACTGTGCATGTTACAGAGTGTTATATACAGTACAGTGTGTTATATGCAGTACTGTGCATGTTACAGAGTGTTATATACAGTACAGTGTGTTATATGCAGTACTGTGCATGTTACAGAGTGTTATATACAGTACAGTGTGTTATATGCAGTACTGTGCATGTTACAGAGTGTTATATACAGTACAGTGTGTTATATGCAGTACTGTGCATGTTACAGAGTGTTATATACAGTACAGTGTGTTATATGCAGTACTGTGCATGTTACAGAGTGTTATATACAGTACAGTGTGTTATATGCAGTACTGTGCATGTTACAGAGTGTTATATACAGTACAGTGTGTTATATGCAGTACTGTGCATGTTACAGAGTGTTATATACAGTACAGTGTGTTATATGCAGTACTGTGCATGTTACAGAGTGTTATATACAGTACAGTGTGTTATATGCAGTACTGTGCATGTTACAGAGTGTTATATACAGTACAGTGTGTTATATGCAGTACTGTGCATGTTACAGAGTGTTATATACAGTACAGTGTGTTATATGCAGTACTGTGCATGTTACAGAGTGTTATATACAGTACAGTGTGTTATATGCAGTACTGTGCATGTTACAGAGTGTTATATACAGTACAGTGTGTTATATGCAGTACTGTGCATGTTACAGAGTGTTATATACAGTACAGTGTGTTATATGCAGTACTGTGCATGTTACAGAGTGTTATATACAGTACAGTGTGTTATATGCAGTACTGTGCATGTTACAGAGTGTTATATACAGTACAGTGTGTTATATGCAGTACTGTGCATGTTACAGAGTGTTATATACAGTACAGTGTGTTATATGCAGTACTGTGCATGTTACAGAGTGTTATATACAGTACAGTGTGTTATATGCAGTACTGTGCATGTTACAGAGTGTTATATACAGTACAGTGTGTTATATGCAGTACTGTGCATGTTACAGAGTGTTATATACAGTACAGTGTGTTATATGCAGTACTGTGCATGTTACAGAGTGTTATATACAGTACAGTGTGTTATATGCAGTACTGTGCATGTTACAGAGTGTTATATACAGTACAGTGTGTTATATGCAGTACTGTGCATGTTACAGAGTGTTATATACAGTACAGTGTGTTATATGCAGTACTGTGCATGTTACAGAGTGTTATATACAGTACAGTGTGTTATATGCAGTACTGTGCATGTTACAGAGTGTTATATACAGTACAGTGTGTTATATGCAGTACTGTGCATGTTACAGAGTGTTATATACAGTACAGTGTGTTATATGCAGTACTGTGCATGTTACAGAGTGTTATATACAGTACAGTGTGTTATATGCAGTACTGTGCATGTTACAGAGTGTTATATACAGTACAGTGTGTTATATGCAGTACTGTGCATGTTACAGAGTGTTATATACAGTACAGTGTGTTATATGCAGTACTGTGCATGTTACAGAGTGTTATATACAGTACAGTGTGTTATATGCAGTACTGTGCATGTTACAGAGTGTTATATACAGTACAGTGTGTTATATGCAGTACTGTGCATGTTACAGAGTGTTATATACAGTACAGTGTGTTATATGCAGTACTGTGCATGTTACAGAGTGTTATATACAGTACAGTGTGTTATATGCAGTACTGTGCATGTTACAGAGTGTTATATACAGTACAGTGTGTTATATGCAGTACTGTGCATGTTACAGAGTGTTATATACAGTACAGTGTGTTATATGCAGTACTGTGCATGTTACAGAGTGTTATATACAGTACAGTGTGTTATATGCAGTACTGTGCATGTTACAGAGTGTTATATACAGTACAGTGTGTTATATGCAGTACTGTGCATGTTACAGAGTGTTATATACAGTACAGTGTGTTATATGCAGTACTGTGCATGTTACAGAGTGTTATATACAGTACAGTGTGTTATATGCAGTACTGTGCATGTTACAGAGTGTTATATACAGTACAGTGTGTTATATGCAGTACTGTGCATGTTACAGAGTGTTATATACAGTACAGTGTGTTATATGCAGTACTGTGCATGTTACAGAGTGTTATATACAGTACAGTGTGTTATATGCAGTACTGTGCATGTTACAGAGTGTTATATACAGTACAGTGTGTTATATGCAGTACTGTGCATGTTACAGAGTGTTATATACAGTACAGTGTGTTATATGCAGTACTGTGCATGTTACAGAGTGTTATATACAGTACAGTGTGTTATATGCAGTACTGTGCATGTTACAGAGTGTTATATACAGTACAGTGTGTTATATGCAGTACTGTGCATGTTACAGAGTGTTATATACAGTACAGTGTGTTATATGCAGTACTGTGCATGTTACAGAGTGTTATATACAGTACAGTGTGTTATATGCAGTACTGTGCATGTTACAGAGTGTTATATACAGTACAGTGTGTTATATGCAGTACTGTGCATGTTACAGAGTGTTATATACAGTACAGTGTGTTATATGCAGTACTGTGCATGTTACAGAGTGTTATATACAGTACAGTGTGTTATATGCAGTACTGTGCATGTTACAGAGTGTTATATACAGTACAGTGTGTTATATGCAGTACTGTGCATGTTACAGAGTGTTATATACAGTACAGTGTGTTATATGCAGTACTGTGCATGTTACAGAGTGTTATATACAGTACAGTGTGTTATATGCAGTACTGTGCATGTTACAGAGTGTTATATACAGTACAGTGTGTTATATGCAGTACTGTGCATGTTACAGAGTGTTATATACAGTACAGTGTGTTATATGCAGTACTGTGCATGTTACAGAGTGTTATATACAGTACAGTGTGTTATATGCAGTACTGTGCATGTTACAGAGTGTTATATACAGTACAGTGTGTTATATGCAGTACTGTGCATGTTACAGAGTGTTATATACAGTACAGTGTGTTATATGCAGTACTGTGCATGTTACAGAGTGTTATATACAGTACAGTGTGTTATATGCAGTACTGTGCATGTTACAGAGTGTTATATACAGTACAGTGTGTTATATGCAGTACTGTGCATGTTACAGAGTGTTATATACAGTACAGTGTGTTATATGCAGTACTGTGCATGTTACAGAGTGTTATATACAGTACAGTGTGTTATATGCAGTACTGTGCATGTTACAGAGTGTTATATACAGTACAGTGTGTTATATGCAGTACTGTGCATGTTACAGAGTGTTATATACAGTACAGTGTGTTATATGCAGTACTGTGCATGTTACAGAGTGTTATATACAGTACAGTGTGTTATATGCAGTACTGTGCATGTTACAGAGTGTTATATACAGTACAGTGTGTTATATGCAGTACTGTGCATGTTACAGAGTGTTATATACAGTACAGTGTGTTATATGCAGTACTGTGCATGTTACAGAGTGTTATATACAGTACAGTGTGTTATATGCAGTACTGTGCATGTTACAGAGTGTTATATACAGTACAGTGTGTTATATGCAGTACTGTGCATGTTACAGAGTGTTATATACAGTACAGTGTGTTATATGCAGTACTGTGCATGTTACAGAGTGTTATATACAGTACAGTGTGTTATATGCAGTACTGTGCATGTTACAGAGTGTTATATACAGTACAGTGTGTTATATGCAGTACTGTGCATGTTACAGAGTGTTATATACAGTACAGTGTGTTATATGCAGTACTGTGCATGTTACAGAGTGTTATATACAGTACAGTGTGTTATATGCAGTACTGTGCATGTTACAGAGTGTTATATACAGTACAGTGTGTTATATGCAGTACTGTGCATGTTACAGAGTGTTATATACAGTACAGTGTGTTATATGCAGTACTGTGCATGTTACAGAGTGTTATATACAGTACAGTGTGTTATATGCAGTACTGTGCATGTTACAGAGTGTTATATACAGTACAGTGTGTTATATGCAGTACTGTGCATGTTACAGAGTGTTATATACAGTACAGTGTGTTATATGCAGTACTGTGCATGTTACAGAGTGTTATATACAGTACAGTGTGTTATATGCAGTACTGTGCATGTTACAGAGTGTTATATACAGTACAGTGTGTTATATGCAGTACTGTGCATGTTACAGAGTGTTATATACAGTACAGTGTGTTATATGCAGTACTGTGCATGTTACAGAGTGTTATATACAGTACAGTGTGTTATATGCAGTACTGTGCATGTTACAGAGTGTTATATACAGTACAGTGTGTTATATGCAGTACTGTGCATGTTACAGAGTGTTATATACAGTACAGTGTGTTATATGCAGTACTGTGCATGTTACAGAGTGTTATATACAGTACAGTGTGTTATATGCAGTACTGTGCATGTTACAGAGTGTTATATACAGTACAGTGTGTTATATGCAGTACTGTGCATGTTACAGAGTGTTATATACAGTACAGTGTGTTATATGCAGTACTGTGCATGTTACAGAGTGTTATATACAGTACAGTGTGTTATATGCAGTACTGTGCATGTTACAGAGTGTTATATACAGTACAGTGTGTTATATGCAGTACTGTGCATGTTACAGAGTGTTATATACAGTACAGTGTGTTATATGCAGTACTGTGCATGTTACAGAGTGTTATATACAGTACAGTGTGTTATATGCAGTACTGTGCATGTTACAGAGTGTTATATACAGTACAGTGTGTTATATGCAGTACTGTGCATGTTACAGAGTGTTATATACAGTACAGTGTGTTATATGCAGTACTGTGCATGTTACAGAGTGTTATATACAGTACAGTGTGTTATATGCAGTACTGTGCATGTTACAGAGTGTTATATACAGTACAGTGTGTTATATGCAGTACTGTGCATGTTACAGAGTGTTATATACAGTACAGTGTGTTATATGCAGTACTGTGCATGTTACAGAGTGTTATATACAGTACAGTGTGTTATATGCAGTACTGTGCATGTTACAGAGTGTTATATACAGTACAGTGTGTTATATGCAGTACTGTGCATGTTACAGAGTGTTATATACAGTACAGTGTGTTATATGCAGTACTGTGCATGTTACAGAGTGTTATATACAGTACAGTGTGTTATATGCAGTACTGTGCATGTTACAGAGTGTTATATACAGTACAGTGTGTTATATGCAGTACTGTGCATGTTACAGAGTGTTATATACAGTACAGTGTGTTATATGCAGTACTGTGCAGGTTACAGAGTGTTATATACAGTACAGTGTGTTATATGCAGTACTGTGCATGTTACAGAGTGTTATATACAGTACAGTGTGTTATATGCAGTACTGTGCGTGTTACAGAGTGTTATATACAGTACAGTGTGTTATATGCAGTACTGTGCGTGTTACAGAGTGTTATATACAGTACAGTGTGTTATATGCAGTACTGTGCATGTTACAGAGTGTTATATACAGTACAGTGTGTTATATGCAGTACTGTGCAGTGTTACAGAGTGTTATATACAGTACAGTGTGTTATATACAGTACTGTGCATGTTACAGAGTGTTATATACAGTACAGTGCGTTATATGCAGTACTGTGCATGTTACAGAGTGTTATACACAGTACAGAGTGTTATATACAGTACAGTGTGTTATATGCAGTACTGTGCATGTTACAGAGTGTTATATACAGTACAGTGTGTTATATGCAGTACTGTGCATGTTACAGAGTGTTATATACAGTACAGAGTGTTATATACAGTACTGTGCATGTTACAGAGTGTTATATACAATACAGTGTGTTATATGCAGTACTGTGCATGTTACAGAGTGTTATATACAGTACAGTGTGTTATATGCAGTACTGTGCATGTTACAGAGTGTTATATACAGTACAGTGTATTATATGCAGTACTGTGCATGTTACAGAGTGTTATATACAGTACAGTGTGTTATATGCAGTACTGTGCATGTTACAGAGTGTTATATACAGTACTGTGTGTTATATGCAGTACTGTGCATGTTACAGAGTGTTATATACAGTACAGTGTGTTATATGCAGTACTGTGCATGTTACAGAGTGTTATATACAATACAGTGTGTTATATGCAGTACTGTGCATGTTACAGAGTGTTATATACAGTACAGTGTGTTATATGCAGTACTGTGCATGTTACAGAGTGTTATATACAGTACAGTGTGTTATATGCAGTACTGTGCATGTTACAGAGTGTTATATACAGTACAGTGTGTTATATGCAGTACTGTGCATGTTACAGAGTGTTATATACAGTACAGTGTGTTATATACAGTACTGTGCATGTTACAGAGTGTTATATACAGTACAGTGTGTTATATGCAGTACTGTGCATGTTACAGAGTGTTATATACAGTACAGTGTGTTATATGCAGTACTGTGCATGTTACAGAGTGTTATATACAGTACTGTGTGTTATATGCAGTACTGTGCATGTTACAGAGTGTTATATACAGTACAGTGTGTTATATGCAGTACTGTGCATGTTACAGAGTGTTATATACAGTACAGTGTGTTATATGCAGTACTGTGCATGTTACAGAGTGTTATATACAGTACAGTGTGTTATATGCAGTACTGTGCAGGTTACAGAGTGTTATATACAGTACTGTGTGCTATATGCAGTACTGTGCATGTTACAGAGTGTTATATACAGCACTGTGCATGTTACAGAGTGTTATATACAGTACAGTGTGTTATATGCAGTACTGTGCATGTTACAGAGTGTTATATACAGTACAGAGTGTTATATGCAGTACTGTGCATGTTACAGAGTGTTATATACAGTACAGTGTGTTATATGCAGTACTGTGCATGTTACAGAGTGTTATATACAGTACAGTGTATTATATGCAGTACTGTGCATGTTACAGAGTGTTATATACAGTACAGTGTGTTATATGCAGTACTGTGCATGTTACAGAGTGTTATATACAGTACTGTGTGTTATATGCAGTACTGTGCATGTTACAGAGTGTTATATACAGTACAGTGTGTTATATGCAGTACTGTGCATGTTACAGAGTGTTATATACAGTACTGTGTGTTATATGCAGTACTGTGCATGTTACAGTGTTATATACAGTACAGTGTGTTATATACAGTACAGTGTGTTATATACAGTACAGAGTGTTATATACAGTACTGTGTGTTATATACAGTACAGAGTGTTATATACAGTACAGTGTGTTATATACAGTACAGAGTGTTATATACAGTACAGTGTGTTATATACAGTACAGAGTGTTATATACAGTACAGTGTGTTATATGCAGTACTGTGCATGTTACAGAGTGTTATATACAGTACAGTGTGTTATATGCAGTACTGTGCATGTTACAGAGTGTTATATACAGTACAGTGTGTTATATGCAGTACTGTGCATGTTACAGAGTGTTATATACAGTACAGTGTGTTATATGCAGTACTGTGCATGTTACAGAGTGTTATATACAGTACAGTGTGTTATATACAGTACAGAGTGTTATATACAGTACAGTGTGTTATATACAGTACAGTGTGTTATATACAGTACAGAGTGTTATATACAGTACTGTGTGTTATATACAGTACAGTGTGTGTGCCCCTGCCTGATATACAATAGTGCATCTCGGTACGCCTGTCCCCACACTCAGTCTTTGTACCACACTCCCTTACTCTCTTGGCTCTTCCATATAAGGGCATGCCCGGATCTGAAGCTCCTGATTGGTCGCAGGCTCCTCCTGCCCCTGTCTCTCAGTACAGCATAGAGAGCGTGGGTGTCTAATTCAGGTGCTGGCCCTTTAAGGGATCAGGTGACCCTCCCCAAGGGTGACAGCCGGACTGGAGCTGTTCCAGGAACACAAGCCGGCCTTCATCAGAACCAGCAACTGGAGCTTGTATGGGTCAAACCCAGCAAGGAACTGGGCTTGCTCTGCTACAGGAACACAAGCTGGCAATCATCAGAACCAGTGACTGGAGCTTGTATCGGTCAGAACCAGCAAGGAACTGGGCTTGCTCTGCTACAGGAATACAAGCTGGCATTCATCAGAACCAGTGACTGGAGCTTGTATGGGTCAAACCCAGCAAGGAACTGGGCTTGCTCTGCTACAGGAACACAAGCTGGCATTCATCAGAACCAGTGACTGGAGCTTGTATCGGTCAAACCCAGCAAGGAACTGGGCTTGCTCTGCTATAGGAACACAAGCTGGCAATCATCAGAACCAGTGACTGGAGCTTGTATCGGTCAAACCCAGCAAGGAACTGGGCTTGCTCTGCTACAGGAACACAAGCTGGCATTCATCAGAACCAGTGACTGGAGCTTGTATGGGTCAAACCCAGCAAGGAACTGGGCTTGCTCTGCTACAGGAACACAAGCTGGCATTCATCAGAACCAGCGACTGGAGCTTGTATCGGTCAGAACCAGCAAGGAACTGGGCTTGCTCTGCTACAGGAACACAAGCTGGCAATCATCAGAACCAGTGACTGGAGCTTGTATCGGTCAGAACCAGCAAGGAACTGGGCTTGCTCTGCTACAGGAACACAAGCTGGCAATCATCAGAACCAGTGACTGGAGCTTGTATCGGTCAGAACCAGCAAGGAACTGGGCTTGCTCTGCTACAGGAACACAAGCTGGCATTCATCAGAACCAGCGACTGGAGCTTGTATGGGTCAGAACAAGCAAGGAACTGGGCTTGCTCTGCAACAGGAACACAAGCTGGCATTTATCAGAACCAGCGACTGGAGCTTGTATGGGTCAGAACCAGCAAGGAACTGGGCTTGCTCTGCTATAGGAACACAATCTGGCATTCATCAGAACCAGCGACTGGAGCTTGTATGGGTCGGAACCAGCAAGGAACTGGGCTTGCTCTGCTATAGGAACACAAGCTGGCATTCATCAGAACCAGCGACTGGAGCTTGTATGGGTCAGAACCAGCAAGGAACTTGTCTTGCTCTGCTACAGGAACACAAGCTGGCATTCATCAGAAACAGCGACTGGAGCTTGTATGGGTCAGAACCAGCAAGGAACTTGTCTTGCTCTGCTACAGGAACACAAGCTGGCATTCATCAGAACCAGTGACTGAAACTTGTCTCTGTCACAACCAGCAAGGAACTGGGCCTTCTCTGTTACAGGAACACAAGCTGTCTTTCATCAGAACCAGTGACTGGAGCTTGTATGGGTTAGAATCAGCAAGGAACTGGGTCTGCTCTAGGAACAGGATTTACTCTGTGTCCCAACTAGCAAGGACCTGCTCTTTTCTAGAAAAACAAGCTGCCCTTCATCAGAACCAGCGACTGGAGCTTGTATGGGTCAGAACCAGCAAGGAATTGGGCCTGGTCTGCTACAGAAACACAATTTACGTTGGGTTATAACCAGTACTGCATCATAGCAAAGAACTGAATCTGCTCTGCTACATGAATAGGATTTACTCTGTGTGAGAACCAGCACTGCATCACAATAAGGCATTCAAACTGCTCTGATACAGCAACAGGATTTACTCTGGGTCAGTACCAGCACTGTATTATAGGAACAGGATTTACTCTGGGTCAGTACCAGCACTGTATTATAGGAACAGGATTTACTCTGGGTCAGTACCAGCACTGTATTATAGGAACAGGATTTACTCTGGGTCAGTATCAGCACTGTATTATAGGAATATGATTTACTCTGGGTCAGTACCAGCACTGTATTATAGGAACAGGATTTACTCTGGGTCAGTACCAGCACTGTATTATAGGAACAGGATTTACTCTGGGTCAGTATCAGCACTGTATTATAGGAACATGATTTACTCTGGGTCAGTACCAGCACTGTATTATAGGAACAGAATTTACTCTGGGTCAGTACCAGCACTGTATTATAGGAACAAGATTTACTCGGGGTCAGTACCAGCACTGTATTATAGGAACAGGATTTACTCTGGGTCAGTACCAGCACTGTATTATAGGAACAGGATTTACTCTGGGTCAGTATTAGCACTGTATTATAGGAACATGATTTACTCTGGGTCAGTACCAGCACTGTATTATAGGAACAGGATTTACTCTGGGTCAGTACCAGCACTGTATTATAGGAACAGGATTTACTCTGGGTCAATATCAGCACTGTATTATAGGAACATGATTTACTCGGGGTCAGTACCAGCACTGTATTATAGGAACAGAATTTACTCTGGGTCAGTACCAGCACTGTATTATAGGAACAAGATTTACTCTGGTCAATACCAGCACTATATTATAGGACCAAGATTTACTCTTGGTCAGTACCAGCACTGGTTTATAGAAACAGTATTTACTCTGGTCAGTACCAGCACTGTATTATAGGAACAGGATTTATTCTGGGTCAGGACCAGCACTTCATCACAATAAGGCATTCAGCCCTCTATGAAACAGCAACAGAATTTACTGTCTGGGTAAGAATCAGTATTGGACCATAACCAGAAACTAGATTTACTCTGGGTCATAACCACAGCTAGAAAATAGATTTACTCTGGGTCAGAACCACAGCTAGGAACTAGCTTTACTCTGGGTCAGAACCACAGCTAGAAACTAGCTTTACTTTTGGTCAGAACACCAGCTAGTAACTAGATTTACTCTGGGTTATAACCACAGCTAGGATCTAGATTTACTCTGGGTCATAACCACAGCTAGAAAATAGATTTACTCTGGGTCAGAACCACAGCTAGGAACTAGTTTTACTCCTAGTCAGAAAAACAGCTATGAACTAGATTTACTCTGGGTCATGACCACAGCTAGAAAATATATTTATTCTGGGTCAGAACCACAGCTAGGAACTAGATTTACTCTGGGTCAGAACCACATCTAGGAAGTAGATTTACTCTGGGTCAGAACCACAGCTAGGAACTAGATTTACTCTGGGTCAGAACCACAGCTAGGAACTAGATTTACTCTGGGTCAGAACCACATCTAGGAAGTAGATTTACTCTGGGTCAGAACCACAGCTAGGAACTAGATTTACTCTGGGTCAGAACCACAGCTAGGAACTAGATTTACTCTGGGTCAGAACCACATCTAGGAAGTAGATTTACTCTGGGTCAGAACCACAGCTAGGAACTAGATTTACTCTGGGTCAGAACCACAGCTAGGAAGTAGATTTACTCTGGGTCAGAACCACAGCTAGGAACTAGATTTACTCTGGGTCAGAACCACATCTAGGAAGTAGATTTACTCTGGGTCAGAACCACAGCTAGGAAGTAGATTTACTCTGGGTCAGAACCACAGCTAGGAACTAGATTTACTCTGGGTCAGAACCACAGCTAGGAACTAGATTTACTCTGGGACAGGACCAGGACAGCACCAGTAAAGTCAGGGGCTGGAGTGATGTCAAATTAATAATCAGAAACAGCTGCCCACACTGTGCATGAAGGTCTCTTTTTTGCCATTGACCTAAATGTAATAAGCCTTTATTCTATTTAGCTGATTCACTAGGTTTTACAGAGCTTTAGTAAATTTGCTACATACAGTAACATATGGATTGGTGAGGCTGGAGGGAGCTTTAGTGAATCAGTTACATAGAATAACATAGGGACAGGTGAGGCTGGAGGGAGCTTTAGTGAATCAGTTACATAGAATAACATAGGGACAGGTGAGGCTGGAGGGAGCTTTAGTGAATCAGTTACATAGAATAACATAAAGACAGGTGAGGCTGGAGGGGGCTTTAGTGAATCAGTTACATGGAATAACATAGGGACAGGTGAGGCTGGAGGGAGCTTTAGTGAATCAGTTACATAGAATACCATAGGGACAGGTGAGGCTGGAGGGAGCTTTAGTGAATCAGTTACATAGAATAACATAGGGACAGGTGAGGCTTGAGGGAACTTTAGTGAATCAGTTACTGTACATGGAATATCATAGGGACAGGTGAGGCTGGAGGGAGCTTTAGTGAATCAGTTACATAGAATAACATAGGGACAGGTGAGGCTGGAGGGAGCTTTAGTGAATCAGTTAAATAGAATAACATAGGGACAGGTGAGGCTGAAGGGGGCTTTAGTGAATCAGTTACATAAAATAACATAGGGACAGGTGAGGCTGGAGAGAGCTTTAGTGAATCAGTTACATAGAATAACATAGAGACAGGTGAGGCTGGAGGGAGCTTTAGTGAATCAGTTACATAGAATAACATAGGGACAGGTGAGGCTGAAGGGGGCTTTAGTGAATCAGTTACATAAAATAACATAGGGACAGGTGAGGCTGGAGAGAGCTTTAGTGAATCAGTTACATAGAATAACATAGGGACAGGTGAGGCTGGAGGGAGCTTTAGTGAATCAGTTACATAGAATAACATAGGGACAGGTGAGGCTGAAGGGGGCTTTAGTGAATCAGTTAAATAAAATAACATAGGGACAGGTGAGGCTGGAGGGAGCTTTAGTGAATCAGTTACATAGAATAACATAGGTATAGGTGAGGCTGGAGAGAGCTTTAGTGAATCAGTTACATAGAATAACATAGGGACTGGTGAGGCTGGAGGGAGCTTTAGTGAATCAGTTACATAGAATAACATAGGGACAGGTGAGGCTGGAGGGAGCTTTAGTGAACCAGTTACATAGATTAACATAGGGACAGGTGAGGCTGGAGGGAGCTTTAGTGAATCAGTTACATAAAATAACATAGGGACAGGTGAGGCTGGAGAGAGCTTTAGTGAATCAGTTACATAGAATAACATAGGGACAGGTGAGGCTTACGGGAGCTTTAGTGAATCAGTTACATTAAATAACATAGAAACAGGTGAGGCTGGAGGGAGCTTTACTGAATCAGTTACATTAAATAACATAGGGACAGGTGAGGCTGGAGGGAGCTTTAGTGAATCAGTTACACAGAATAACATAGGGACAGGTGAGGCTTGAGGGAGCTTTAGTGAATCAGTTACATAGAATAACATAGGGACAGGTGAGGCTTGAGGGAGCTTTAGTAAATCAGTTACATAGAATAACATAGGGACAGGTGAGGCTGGAGGGAGCTTTAGTGAATCAGTTACATAGAATAACATAGGGACAAGTGAGGCTGGAGGGAGCATTAGTGAATCAGTTACATAGAATAACATAGGAACAGGTGAGGCTGGAGGGAGCTTTAGTGAATCAGTTACATAGAATAACATAGGGACTGGTGAGGCTGGAGGGAGCTTTAGTGAATCAGTTACATAGAATAACATAGGGACAGGTGAGGCTAGAGGGAGCTTTAGTGAATCAGTTACATAGAATAACATAGGTATAGGTGAGGCTGGAGGGAGCTTTAGGGAATCATTTACATAGAATAACATAGGGACAGATGAGACTAGAAGGAGCTTTAGTGAATCAGTTACATAGAATAACATAGGGACAGGTGAGGCTGGAAGGAGCTTTAGTGAATCAGTTACATAGAATAACATAGGGACAGGTGAGGCTGGAGGGAGCTTTAGTGAATCAGCTACATAGAATAACATAGGGACAGGTGAGGCTGGAGGGAGCTTTAGTGAATCAGCTACATAGAATATTATAGGGACAGGTGAGGCTAGAGGGAGCTTTAGTGAATCAGTTACATAGAATAACATAGGGAACGGTGAGGCTGGAGGGAGCTTTAGTGAATCGGTTACATAGAATAACATAGGGACAGGTGAGGCTGGAGGGAGCTTTAGTGAATCAGTTACATAGAATAACATAGGGACAGATGAGACTAGAAGGAGCTTTAGTGAATCAGTTACATAGAATAACATAGGGACAGGTGAGGCTGGAAGGAGCTTTAGTGAATCAGTTACATAAAATAACATAGGGACAGGTGAGGCTGGAGGGAGCTTTAGTGAATTAGTTACATAGAATAATATAGGGACAGGTGAGGCTGGAGGGAGCTTTAGTGAATCAGTTACATAGAATAACATAGGGACAGGTGAGGTTGGAGGGAGCTTTAGTGAATCAGTTAAATAGAATAACATAGGGACAGGTGAGGCTGGAGGGAGCTTTAGTGAATCAGTTACACAGAATAACATAGGGACAGGTGAGGCTGGAGGGAGCTTTAGTGAATCAGTTACACAGAATAACATAGGGACAGTTGAGGCTGGAGGGAGCTTTAGTGAATCAGTTACATTAAATAACATAGGGACAGGTGAGGCTGGAGGGAGCTTTAGTGAATCAGTTACATAGAATAACATAGTGATAGGTGAGTCTGGAGAGAGCTTTAGTGAATCAGTTACATAGAATAACATAGGGACAGGTGAGGCTGGAGGGAGCTTTAGGGAATTGGTTACATAGAATAACATAGGGACAGGTGAGGCTGGAGGGAGCTTTAGTGAATCAGTTACATAGAATAACATAAGGACAGGTGAGGCTGTAGAGAGCTTTAGTGAATCAGTTACACAGAATAACATAGGGACAGGTGAGGCTGTAAGGAGCTTTAGTGAATCAGTTACATAGAATAACATAAGGACAGGTGAGGCTGTAGAGAAGTTTAGTGAATCAGTTACATAGAATAACATATTAACAGGTGAAGCTGGAGGGAGCTTTAGTGAATCAGTTACATAGAATAATATAGGGACAGGTGAGGCTGGAGGGAGCTTTACTGAATCAGTTACATAGAATAACATAGGGACAGATGAGACTAGAAGGAGCTTTAGTGAATCAGTTACATAGAATAACATAGAGACAGGTGAGGCTGGAGGGAGCTTTAGTGAATTAGTTACATAGAATAATATAGGGACAGGTGAGGCTGGAGGGAGTTTTAGTGAATCAGTTACATAGAATAACATAGGGACAGGTGAGGCTAGAGGGAGCTTTAGTGAATCAGTTACATAGAATAACATAGGGACAGGTAAGGCTGGAGGTAGCTTTAGTGAATCAGTTATTTAGAATAACATAGGGACAGGTAAGGCTGCAGGAAGCTTTAGTGAATTAGTTACATAGAATAACATAGGGACAGGTGAGGCAGGTGCTAGGTTTAGTGAATCAGATACACTGTTTAACATAAGGAGTTGGTGAGGAGGGAGAGGCTGATGTTAGTTTTAGTGAATAAGATACACAGTATAACATAAGGAGTTGGTGAGGCAGAAGAGGCCAGTGTTAGCTTTAGTGAATAATATACACAGTATAACATAAGGAGTTGGTGAGGAGGGAGAGGCCGGTGTTAGCTTTAGTGAATAAGATACACAGTATAACATAAGGAGTTGGGGAGGAGGGAGGGGCCGGTGTTAGCTTTAGTGAATCAGATACACTGTATAACATAGGGAGTTGGTGAGGAGGGAGAGGCCGGTGTTGGTTTTAGTGAATAAGATACACAATATAACATAAGGAGTTGGTGAGGAGAGAGAGGCCAGTGTTAGCTTTAGTGAATAAGATACACAGTATAACATAAGGAGTTGGTGAGGAGGGAGAGGCCGGTGTTAGCTTTAGTGAATAAGATACACAGTATAACATAAGGAGTTGGTGAGGAGGGAGAGGCTGGTGTTAGCTTTAGTGAATAAGATACACAGTATAACACAAGGAGTTGGTGAGGAGGGAGAGGTCTGTGTTAGCTTTAGTGAATAAGATGTACAGTATAACATAAGGAGTTGGTGAGGAGGGAGAGGTCGGTGTTAGCTTTAGTGAATAAGATACACAATATAACATAAGGAGTTGGTGAGGAGGGAAAGGTCGTGTTAGGTTTAGTGAATCAGATACACAGTATAACATAAGGAGTTGGTGAGGCAGAAGAGGCCGGTGTTAGCTTTAGTGAATAAGATACACAGTATAACATAAGGAGTTGGTGAGGAAGGAGAGGCCGGTGTTAGCTTTAGTGAATCAGATACACAGTATAACATAAGGAGTTGGTGAGTAGGGAGAGGCCGGTGTTTGCTTTAGTGAATAAGATACGCAGTATAACATAAGAAGTTGGTGAGGAGGGAGAGACCGGTGTTAGCTTTAGTGAATAAGATACACAGTATAACATAAGGAGTTGGTGAGGAAGGAGAGGCCGGTGGTTAGCTTTAGTGAATAAGATACACAGTATAAGATAAGGAGTTAGTGAGGCAGAAGAGGCCGGTGTTAGCTTTAGTGAATAAGATACACAGTATAACATAAGGAGTTGGTGAGGAGGGAGAGGTCGGTGTTAGCTTTAGTGAATAAGATGCACAGTATAACATAAGGTGTTGGTGAGGAGAGAAAGGCCGGTGTTAGGTTTAGTGAATAAGATACACAGTATAACATAAGGAGTTGGTGAGGAGGGAGAGGCCGATGTTAGCTTTAGTGAATCAGATACATAGTATAACATAAGGAGTTGGTGAGGAGAGAGAGGCCGGTGTTAGCTTTAGTGAATAAGATACGCAGTATAACATAAGGAGATGGTGAGGTAGGAGAGGCCGGTGTTAGCTTTAGTGAATAAGATACACAGTATAACATAAGGAGTTGGTGAGGAGGGAGAGGCCGATGTTAGCTTTAGTGAATAAGATACACAGTATAACATAAGGAGTTGGTGAGGAGGGAGAGGCCGGGGTTAGCTTTAGTGAATCAGATACACAGTATAACATAAGGAGTTGGTGAGGAGAGAGAGGCCAGTGTTAGCTTTAGTGAATAAGATACACAGTATAACATAAGGAGTTGGTGAGGCAGGAGAGGCCGGTGTTAGCTTTAGTGAATCAGATACACAGTATAACATAAGGAGTTGGTGAGGAGGGAGAGGCCAGTGTAAGCTTTAGTGAATAAGATACACAGTATAACATAAGGAGTTGGTGAGGAGGGAGAGGCCAGTGTAAGCTTTAGTGAATAAGATACACAGTATAACATAAGGAGTTGTTGAGGAGGGAGAGGCAGGTGTTAGCTTTAGTGAATAAGATACACAGTATAACATAATGAGTTGGTGAGGAGGGAGAGGCCGGTGTTAGCTTTAGTGAATAAGATACACAGTATAACATAAGGAGTTGGGGAGGAAGGAGAGGCCAGAGTTAGCTTTAGTGAATAAGATGCACAGTATAACATAAGGAGTTGGTGAGGAGGGAGAGGCCGGTGTTAGCTTTAGTGAATAAGATATACAGTATAACATAAGGAGTTGGTGAGGAGGGAGAGGCCGGTGTTAGCTTTAGTGATTTAGATACACAGTATAACATAAGGAGTTGGTGAGGAGGGAGAGGCCGGTGTTAGCTTTAGTGAATAAGATACACAGTATAACATAAGGAGTTGGTGAGGAGGGAGAGGTCGGTGTTAGGTTTAGTGAATAAGATACACAGTATAACACAAGGAGTTGGGGAGGAGGGAGGGGCCGGTGTTAGCTTTAGTGAATCAGATACACTGTATAACATAGGGAGTTGGTGAGGAGGGAGAGGCCGGTGTTGGTTTTAGTGAATAAGATACACAATATAACATAAGGAGTTGGTGAGGAGAGAGAGGCCAGTGTTAGCTTTAGTGAATAAGATACACAGTATAACATAAGGAGTTGGTGAGGAGGGAGAGGCCGGTGTTAGCTTTAGTGAATAAGATACACAGTATAACATAAGGAGTTGGTGAGGAGGGAGAGGCTGGTGTTAGCTTTAGTGAATAAGATACACAGTATAACACAAGGAGTTGGTGAGGAGGGAGAGGTCTGTGTTAGCTTTAGTGAATAAGATGTACAGTATAACATAAGGAGTTGGTGAGGAGGGAGAGGTCGGTGTTAGCTTTAGTGAATAAGATACACAATATAACATAAGGAGTTGGTGAGGAGGGAAAGGTCGTGTTAGGTTTAGTGAATCAGATACACAGTATAACATAAGGAGTTGGTGAGGCAGAAGAGGCCGGTGTTAGCTTTAGTGAATAAGATACACAGTATAACATAAGGAGTTGGTGAGGAAGGAGAGGCCGGTGTTAGCTTTAGTGAATCAGATACACAGTATAACATAAGGAGTTGGTGAGTAGGGAGAGGCCGGTGTTTGCTTTAGTGAATAAGATACGCAGTATAACATAAGAAGTTGGTGAGGAGGGAGAGACCGGTGTTAGCTTTAGTGAATAAGATACACAGTATAACATAAGGAGTTGGTGAGGAAGGAGAGGCCGGTGGTTAGCTTTAGTGAATAAGATACACAGTATAACATAAGGAGTTGGTGAGGAGGGAGAGGTCGGTGTTAGCTTTAGTGAATAAGATGCACAGTATAACATAAGGTGTTGGTGAGGAGAGAAAGGCCGGTGTTAGGTTTAGTGAATAAGATACACAGTATAACATAAGGAGTTGGTGAGGAGGGAGAGGCCTATGTTAGCTTTAGTGAATCAGATACATAGTATAACATAAGGAGTTGGTGAGGAGAGAGAGGCCGGTGTTAGCTTTAGTGAATAAGATACGCAGTATAACATAAGGAGATGGTGAGGTAGGAGAGACCGGTGTTAGCTTTAGTGAATAAGATACACAGTATAACATAAGGAGTTGGTGAGGAGGGAGAGGCCGATGTTAGCTTTAGTGAATAAGATACACAGTATAACATAAGGAGTTGGTGAGGAGGGAGAGGCCGGGGTTAGCTTTAGTGAATCAGATACACAGTATAACATAAGGAGTTGGTGAGGAGAGAGAGGCCAGTGTTAGCTTTAGTGAATAAGATACACAGTATAACATAAGGAGTTGGTGAGGCAGGAGAGGCCGGTGTTAGCTTTAGTGAATCAGATACACAGTATAACATAAGGAGTTGGTGAGGAGGGAGAGGCCAGTGTAAGCTTTAGTGAATAAGATACACAGTATAACATAAGGAGTTGGTGAGGAGGGAGAGGCCAGTGTAAGCTTTAGTGAATAAGATACACAGTATAACATAAGGAGTTGTTGAGGAGGGAGAGGCAGGTGTTAGCTTTAGTGAATAAGATACACAGTATAACATAATGAGTTGGTGAGGAGGGAGAGGCCGGTGTTAGGTTTAGTGAATAAGATACACAGTATAACATAAGGAGTTGGGGAGGAAGGAGAGGCCAGAGTTAGCTTTAGTGAATAAGATGCACAGTATAACATAAGGAGTTGGTGAGGAGGGAGAGGCCGGTGTTAGCTTTAGTGAATAAGATACACAGTATAACATAAGGAGTTGGGGAGGAAGGAGAGGCCAGAGTTAGCTTTAGTGAATAAGATGCACAGTATAACATAAGGAGTTGGTGAGGAGGGAGAGGCCGGTGTTAGCTTTAGTGAATAAGATACACAGTATAACATAAGGAGTTGGTGAGGAGGGAGAGGCCGGTGTTAGCTTTAGTGAATAAGATACACAGTATAACATAAGGAGTTGGTGAGGAGGGAGAGGTCGGTGTTAGGTTTAGTGAATAAGATACACAGTATAACACAAGGAGTTGGTGAGGCAGAAGGGGCCGGTGTTTGCTTTAGTGAATAAGATACACAGTATAACATAAGGAGTTGGTGAGGAGGGAGAGGCCGGTGTTAGCTTTAGTGAATAAGATACACAGTGTAACATAAGGAGTTGGTGAGGAGGGAGAGTCCAGTGTTAGCTTTAGTGAATAAGATACACAGTATAACATAAGGAGTTGGTGAGGAGGGAGAGGCCGGTGTTAGCTTTAGTGAATAAGATACACAGTATAACATAAGGAGTTGGTAAGGAGGGGGAGGCCGGTGTTAGCTTTAGTGAATAAGATACACAGTATAACATAAGGAGTTGGTGAGAAGGGAGAGGCCCGTGTTAGGTTTAGTAAATAAGATACACAGTATAGCATAAGGAGTTGGTGAGGAAGGAGAGGTCGGTGTGAGCTTTAGTGAATAAGATACACAGTATAACATAAGGAGCTGGTGAGGAGGGAGAGGCCGGTGTTAGGTTTAGTGAATAAGATACACAGTATAACATAAGAGGTTGGTGAGAAGGGAGAGGCCCGTGTTAGGTTTAGTGAATAAGATACACAGTATAACATAAGGAGTTGGTGAGGAGGGAGAGGCCGGTGTTAGCTTTAGTGAATAAGATACACAGTATAACATAAGGAGTTGGTGAGGAGAGAGAGGCCAGTGTTAGCTTTAGTGAGGTTGGTGAGAAGGGAGAGGCCCGTGTTAGGTTTAGTGAATAAGATACACAGTATAACATAAGGAGTTGGTGAGGAGGGAGAGGCCGGTGTTAGCTTTAGTGAATAAGATACACAGTATAACATAATGAGTTGGTGAGGAGAGAGAGGCCAGTGTTAGCTTTAGTGAATAAGATACACAGTATAACATAAGGAGTTGGTGAGGCAGGAGAGGCCGGTGTTAGCTTTAGTGAATCAGATACACAGTATAACATAAGGAGTTGGTGAGGAGGGAGAGGCCAGTGTAAGCTTTAGTGAATAAGATACACAGTATAACATAAGGAGTTGGTGAGGAGGGAGAGGCCAGTGTAAGCTTTAGTGAATAAGATACACAGTATAACATAAGGAGTTGTTGAGGAGGGAGAGGCAGGTGTTAGCTTTAGTGAATAAGATACACAGTATAACATAATGAGTTGGTGAGGAGGGAGAGGCCGGTGTTAGCTTTAGTGAATAAGATACACAGTATAACATAAGGAGTTGGGGAGGAAGGAGAGGCCAGAGTTAGCTTTAGTGAATAAGATGCACAGTATAACATAAGGAGTTGGTGAGGAGGGAGAGGCCGGTGTTAGCTTTAGTGAATAAGATACACAGTATAACATAAGGAGTTGGGGAGGAAGGAGAGGCCAGAGTTAGCTTTAGTGAATAAGATGCACAGTATAACATAAGGAGTTGGTGAGGAGGGAGAGGCCGGTGTTAGCTTTAGTGATTTAGATACACAGTATAACATAAGGAGTTGGTGAGGAGGGAGAGGCCGGTGTAGCTTTAGTGAATCAGATACACAGTATAACATAAGGAGTTGGTGAGGAGGGAGGGGCCGGTGTTAGCTTTAGTGAATAAGATACACAGTATAACATAGGGAGTTGGTGAGGAGGGAGAGGCCGGTGTTTGCTTTAGTGAATAAGATACACAGTATAACATAAGAAGTTGGTGAGGAGGGAGAGGCTGGGGATAGTTTTCGTGAATAAGATACACAGTGTAACATAAGGAGTTGGTGAGGAGGGAGAGTCCAGTGTTAGCTTTAGTGAATAAGATACACAATATAACATAAGGAGTTGGTGAGGAGGGAGAGGCCGGTGTTAGCTTTAGTGAATAAGATACACAGTATAACATAAGGAGTAGGTAAGGAGGGAGAGGCCGGTGTTAGCTTTAGTGAATAAGATACACAGTATAACATAAGGAGTTGGTGAGAAGGGAGAGGCCCGTGTTAGGTTTAGTGAATAAGATACACAGTATAACATAAGGAGTTGGTGAGGAAGGAGAGGCCGGTGTTAGCTTTAGTGAATAAGATACACAGTGTAACATAAGGAGTTGGTGAGGAGGGAGAGGTCGGTGTTAGGTTTAGTGAATAAGATACACAGTATAACACAAGGAGTTGGTGAGGCAGAAGGGGCCGGTGTTTGCTTTAGTGAATAAGATACACAGTATAACATAAGGAGTTGGTGAGGAGGGAGAGGCCGAGGTTAGCTTTAGTGAATAAGATACACAGTATAACATAAGGAGTTGGTGAGGAGGGAGAGTCCAGTGTTAGCTTTAGTGAATAAGATACACAGTATAACATAAGGAGTTGGTGAGGAGGGAGAGGCCGGTGTTAGCTTTAGTGAATAAGATACACAGTATAACATAAGGAGTTGGTGAGGAGGGAGAGGCCGGTGTTAGCTTTAGTGAATAAGATACACAGTATAACATAAGGAGTTGGTGAGAAGGGAGAGGCCCGTGTTAGGTTTAGTAAATAAGATACACAGTATAGCATAAGGAGTTGGTGAGGAAGGAGAGGTCGGTGTGAGCTTTAGTGAATAAGATACACAGTATAACATAAGGAGCTGGTGAGGAGGGAGAGGCCAGTGTTAGGTTTAGTGAATAAGATACACAGTATAACATAAGAGGTTGGTGAGAAGGGAGAGGCCCGTGTTAGGTTTAGTGAATAAGATACACAGTATAACATAAGGCGTTGGTGAGGAGGGAGAGGCCGGTGTTAGTTTTAGTGAATAAGATACACAGTATAACATAAGGAGTTGGGGAGGAGGGAGAGGTCGGTGTTAGCTTTAGTGAATAAGATACACAGTATAACATAAGGAGTTGGTTTGGAGAGAGAGGCCGGTGTAGCTTTAGTGAATCAGATACACAGTATAACATAAGGAGTTGGTGAGGAGGGAGAGGCCGGTGTTAGCTTTAGTGAATAAGATACACAGTATAACATAAGGAGTTGGTGAGGAGGGAGAGGCCGGTGTTAGCTTTAGTGAATAAGATACACAGTATAACATAAGGAGTTGGTGAGGAGGGAGAGGCTGGGGATAGTTTTCGTGAATAAGATACACAGTGTAACATAAGGAGTTGGTGAGGAGGGAGAGTCCAGTGTTAGCTTTAGTGAATAAGATACACAATATAACATAAGGAGTTGGTGAGGAGGGAGAGGCCGGTGTTAGCTTTAGTGAATAAGATACACAGTATAACATAAGGAGTAGGTAAGGAGGGAGAGGCCGGTGTTAGCTTTAGTGAATAAGATACACAGTATAACATAAGGAGTTGGTGAGAAGGGAGAGGCCCGTGTTAGGTTTAGTGAATAAGATACACAGTATAACATAAGGAGTTGGTGAGGAAGGAGAGGTCGGTGTGAGCTTTAGTGAATAAGATACACAGTATAACATAAGGAGTTGGTGAGGAGGGAGAGGCCGGTGTTAGGTTTAGTGAATAAGATACACAGTATAACATAAGAAGTTGGTGAGAAGGGAGAGGCCTGTGTTAGGTTTAATGAATAAGATACACAGTATAACATAAGGCGTTAGTAAGGAGGGAGAGGCCGGTGTTAGTTTTAGTGAATAAGATACACAGTATAACATAAGGAGTTGGTGAGGAGGGAGAGGCCGGTGTTAGCTTTAGTGAATAAAATGCACAGTATAACATAAGGAGTTGGTTTGGAGAGAGATGCCGGTGTAGCTTTAGTGAATCAGATACACAGTATAACATAAGGAGTTGGTGAGGAGGGAGAAGCCGGTGTTAGCTTTAGTGAATATGATACACAATATAAGATGAGGAGATGGTGAGGAGGGAGAGGATGGTGTTAGCTTTAGTGAATCAGATACACAGTATAAGTAGTTGGTAAGGAGGGAGAAGACGGTGTTAGCTTTAGTGAATAAGATACACAGTATAACATAAGGAGTTGGTGAGGTGGGAGAGGCCGGTGTTAGGTTTAGTGAATAAGATACACAGTATAACATAAGGAGTTGGTGAGGTGGGAGAGGCCGGTGTTAGGTTTAGTGAATAAGATACACAGTATAACATAAGGAGTTGGTGAGGAGGGAGAGGCCGGTGTTAGCTTTAGTGAATAAGATACACAGTATAACATAAGGAGTTGGTGAGGAGGGAGAGGCCGGTGTTAGGTTTAGTGAATAAGATGCACAGTATAACATAAGGAGTTGGTGAGGAGGGAGAGGCAGGTGTTAGCTTTAGTGAATAAGATACACAGTATAACATAAGGAGTTAGTGAGGAGGGAGAGGCCGGTGTTAGCTTTAGTGAATAAGATACACAGTATAACATAAGGAGTTGGTAAGGAGGGAGAAGACGGTGTTAGCTTTAGTGAATAAGATACACAGTATAACATAAGGAGTTGATGAGGAGGGAGAGGCCGATGTTAGCTTTAGTGAATAAGATACACAGTATAACATAAGGAGTTGGTGAGGCAGAAGAAGCCGGTGTTAGCTTTAGTGAATAAGATGTACAGTATAACATAAGGAGTTGGTGAGGAGAGAGAGGCCGGTGTTAGCTTTAGTGAATAAGATACACAGTATAACATAAGGAGTTGGTGAGGAGGGAGAGGCCGGTGTTAGCTTTAGTGAATAAGATACACAGTATAACATAAGGAGTTGGTGAGGAGGGAGAGGTCGGTGTTATCTTTAGTGAATAAGATACACAGTATAACATAAGGAGCTGGTGAGGAGGGAGAGGCCAGTGTTAGGTTTAGTGAATAAGATACACAGTATAACATAAGGAGTTGGTGAGGCAGAAGAGGCCGGTGTTAGCTTTAGTGAATAAGATACGCAGTATAACATAAGGAGATGGTGAGGAGGGAGAGGCCGGTGTTAGCTTTAGTGAATAAGATACACAGTATAACATAAGGAGTTGGTGAGGAGGGAGAGGCCGGTGTTAGCTTTAGTGAATAAGATACACAGTATAACATAAGGAGTTGGTGAGGAGGGAGAGGCCGGTGTTAGCTTTAGTGAATAAGATACACAGTATAACATAAGGAGTTGGTGAGGAGGGAGAGGCCGGTGTTAGCTTTAGTGAATAAGATACACAGTATAACATAAGGAGTTGGTGAGGAGGGAGAGGCCGGGGTTAGCTTTAGTGAATAAGATACACAGTATAACATAAGGAGTTGGTGAGGAGGGAGATGTCTGTGTTAGCTTTAGTGAATAAGATATACAGTATAACATAAGGAGTTGGTGAGGAGAGAGAGGCTGGTGTTAGCTTTAGTGAATAAGATACACAGTATAACATAAGGAGATGGTGAGGAGGGAGAGGCCGGTGTTAGCTTTAGTGAATAAGATACACAGTATAACATAAGGAGTTGGTGAGGCAGAAGAAGCCAGTGTTAGCTTTATTGAATCAGATACACAGTATAACATAAGGAGTTGGTGAGGAGGGAGAGGTCGGTGTTAGCTTTAGTGAATCAGATACACAGTATAACATAAGGAGTTGGTGAGGAGGGAGAGGCCGGTGTTAGCTTTAGTGAATAAGATACACAGTATAACATAAGGAATTGGTGATGCAAGAGAGGCCGGTGTTAGCTTTAGTGAATAAGATACACAGTATAACATAAGGAGTTGGTGAGGAGGGAGAGACCGGTGTTAAGTTTAGTGAATAAGATACACAGTATAACATAAGGAGTTAGTGAGGCAGAAGAGGCCGGTGTTAGCTTTAGTGAATAAGATACTCAATATAACATAAGGAGTTGGTGAGGAGGGAGAGGCTGTTGTTAGCTTTAGTGAATAAGATACACAGTATAACATAATGAGTTGGTGAGGCAGAAGAAGCCAGTGTTAGCTTTAGTGAATAAGATATACAGTATAACATAAGGAGTTGGTGAGGCAGAAGAGGCCGGTGTTTGCTTTAGTGAATAAGATACACAGTATAACATAAGGAGTTGGTGAGGAGGGAGAGGCCGGGGTTAGCTTTAGTGAATAAGATACACAGTATAACATAAGGAGTTGGTGAGGAGGGAGAGGCCGGTGTTAGCTTTAGTGAATAAGATACACAGTATAACATAAGGAGTTGGTGAGGAGGGAGAGGTCGGTGTTAGCTTTAGTGAATAAGATACACAGTATAACATAAGGAGTTGGTGAGGAGGAAGAGGCCAGTGTTAGCTTTAGTGAATAAGATACACAGTATAACATAAGGAGTTGGTGAGGAGGGAGAGGCCGGTGTTAGCTTTAGTGAATAAGATACACAGTATAACATAAGGAGTTGGTGAGGAGGGAGACGCTGGTGTTAGCTTTAGTGAATAAGATGCACAGTATAACATAAGGAGTTGGTGAGGAGGGAGAGGCCGGTGTTAGCTTTAGTGAATAAGATACACAGTATAACATAAGGAGTTGGTGAGGAGGGAGAGGCCGGTGTTAGCTTTAGTGATTTAGATACACAGTATAACATAAGGAGTTGGTGAGGAGGGAGAGGCCGGTGTTAGCTTTAGTGAATAAGATACACAGTATAACATAAGGAGTTGGTGAGGAGGGAGAGGTCGGTGTTAGGTTTAGTGAATAAGATACACAGTATAACACAAGGAGTTGGGGAGGAGGGAGGGGCCGGTGTTAGCTTTAGTGAATCAGATACACTGTATAACATAGGGAGTTGGTGAGGAGGGAGAGGCCGGTGTTGGTTTTAGTGAATAAGATACACAATATAACATAAGGAGTTGGTGAGGAGAGAGAGGCCAGTGTTAGCTTTAGTGAATAAGATACACAGTATAACATAAGGAGTTGGTGAGGAGGGAGAGGCCGGTGTTAGCTTTAGTGAATAAGATACACAGTATAACATAAGGAGTTGGTGAGGAGGGAGAGGCTGGTGTTAGCTTTAGTGAATAAGATACACAGTATAACACAAGGAGTTGGTGAGGAGGGAGAGGTCTGTGTTAGCTTTAGTGAATAAGATGTACAGTATAACATAAGGAGTTGGTGAGGAGGGAGAGGTCGGTGTTAGCTTTAGTGAATAAGATACACAATATAACATAAGGAGTTGGTGAGGAGGGAAAGGTCGTGTTAGGTTTAGTGAATCAGATACACAGTATAACATAAGGAGTTGGTGAGGCAGAAGAGGCCGGTGTTAGCTTTAGTGAATAAGATGCACAGTATAACATAAGGAGTTGGTGAGGAGGGAGAGGCCGGTGTTAGCTTTAGTGATTTAGATACACAGTATAACATAAGGAGTTGGTGAGGAGGGAGAGGCCGGTGTTAGCTTTAGTGAATAAGATACACAGTATAACATAAGGAGTTGGTGAGGAGGGAGAGGTCGGTGTTAGGTTTAGTGAATAAGATACACAGTATAACACAAGGAGTTGGTGAGGCAGAAGGGGCCGGTGTTTGCTTTAGTGAATAAGATACACAGTATAACATAAGGAGTTGGTGAGGAGGGAGAGGCCGAGGTTAGCTTTAGTGAATAAGATACACAGTGTAACATAAGGAGTTGGTGAGGAGGGAGAGTCCAGTGTTAGCTTTAGTGAATAAGATACACAGTATAACATAAGGAGTTGGTGAGGAGGGAGAGGCCGGTGTTAGCTTTAGTGAATAAGATACACAGTATAACATAAGGAGTTGGTAAGGAGGGGGAGGCCGGTGTTAGCTTTAGTGAATAAGATACACAGTATAACATAAGGAGTTGGTGAGAAGGGAGAGGCCCGTGTTAGGTTTAGTAAATAAGATACACAGTATAGCATAAGGAGTTGGTGAGGAAGGAGAGGTCGGTGTGAGCTTTAGTGAATAAGATACACAGTATAACATAAGGAGCTGGTGAGGAGGGAGAGGCCGGTGTTAGGTTTAGTGAATAAGATACACAGTATAACATAAGAGGTTGGTGAGAAGGGAGAGGCCCGTGTTAGGTTTAGTGAATAAGATACACAGTATAACATAAGGAGTTGGTGAGGAGGGAGAGGCCGGTGTTAGCTTTAGTGAATAAGATACACAGTATAACATAAGGAGTTGGTGAGGAGAGAGAGGCCAGTGTTAGCTTTAGTGAGGTTGGTGAGAAGGGAGAGGCCAGTGTTAGGTTTAGTGAATAAGATACACAGTATAACATAAGGAGTTGGTGAGGAGGGAGAGGCCGGTGTTAGCTTTAGTGAATAAGATACACAGTATAACATAATGAGTTGGTGAGGAGAGAGAGGCCAGTGTTAGCTTTAGTGAATAAGATACACAGTATAACATAAGGAGTTGGTGAGGCAGGAGAGGCCGGTGTTAGCTTTAGTGAATCAGATACACAGTATAACATAAGGAGTTGGTGAGGAGGGAGAGGCCAGTGTAAGCTTTTGTGAATAAGATACACAGTATAACATAAGGAGTTGGTGAGGAGGGAGAGGCCAGTGTAAGCTTTAGTGAATAAGATACACAGTATAACATAAGGAGTTGTTGAGGAGGGAGAGGCAGGTGTTAGCTTTAGTGAATAAGATACACAGTATAACATAATGAGTTGGTGAGGAGGGAGAGGCCGGTGTTAGCTTTAGTGAATAAGATACACAGTATAACATAAGGAGTTGGGGAGGAAGGAGAGGCCAGAGTTAGCTTTAGTGAATAAGATGCACAGTATAACATAAGGAGTTGGTGAGGAGGGAGAGGCCGGTGTTAGCTTTAGTGAATAAGATACACAGTATAACATAAGGAGTTGGGGAGGAAGGAGAGGCCAGAGTTAGCTTTAGTGAATAAGATGCACAGTATAACATAAGGAGTTGGTGAGGAGGGAGAGGCCGGTGTTAGCTTTAGTGATTTAGATACACAGTATAACATAAGGAGTTGGTGAGGAGGGAGAGGCCGGTGTAGCTTTAGTGAATCAGATACACAGTATAACATAAGGAGTTGGTGAGGAGGGAGGGGCCGGTGTTAGCTTTAGTGAATAAGATACACAGTATAACATAAGGAGTTGGTGAGGAGGGAGAGGCCGGTGTTTGCTTTAGTGAATAAGATACACAGTATAACATAAGAAGTTGGTGAGGAGGGAGAGGCTGGGGATAGTTTTCGTGAATAAGATACACAGTGTAACATAAGGAGTTGGTGAGGAGGGAGAGTCCAGTGTTAGCTTTAGTGAATAAGATACACAATATAACATAAGGAGTTGGTGAGGAGGGAGAGGCCGGTGTTAGCTTTAGTGAATAAGATACACAGTATAACATAAGGAGTAGGTAAGGAGGGAGAGGCCGGTGTTAGCTTTAGTGAATAAGATACACAGTATAACATAAGGAGTTGGTGAGAAGGGAGAGGCCCGTGTTAGGTTTAGTGAATAAGATACACAGTATAACATAAGGAGTTGGTGAGGAAGGAGAGGCCGGTGTTAGCTTTAGTGAATAAGATACACAGTGTAACATAAGGAGTTGGTGAGGAGGGAGAGGTCGGTGTTAGGTTTAGTGAATAAGATACACAGTATAACACAAGGAGTTGGTGAGGCAGAAGGGGCCGGTGTTTGCTTTAGTGAATAAGATACACAGTATAACATAAGGAGTTGGTGAGGAGGGAGAGGCCGGTGTTAGCTTTAGTGAATAAGATACACAGTATAACATAAGGAGTTGGTGAGGAGGGAGAGTCCAGTGTTAGCTTTAGTGAATAAGATACACAGTATAACATAAGGAGTTGGTGAGGAGGGAGAGGCCGGTGTTAGCTTTAGTGAATAAGATACACAGTATAACATAAGGAGTTGGTGAGGAGGGAGAGGCCGGTGTTAGCTTTAGTGAATAAGATACACAGTATAACATAAGGAGTTGGTGAGGAGGGAGAGGCCCGTGTTAGGTTTAGTAAATAAGATACACAGTATAGCATAAGGAGTTGGTGAGGAAGGAGAGGTCGGTGTGAGCTTTAGTGAATAAGATACACAGTATAACATAAGGAGCTGGTGAGGAGGGAGAGGCCGGTGTTAGGTTTAGTGAATAAGATACACAGTATAACATAAGAGGTTGGTGAGAAGGGAGAGGCCCGTGTTAGGTTTAGTGAATAAGATACACAGTATAACATAAGGCGTTAGTAAGGAGGGAGAGGCCGGTGTTAGCTTTAGTGAATAAGATACACAGTATAACATAAGGAGTTGGGGAGGAGGGAGAGGTCGGTGTTAGCTTTAGTGAATAAGATACACAGTATAACATAAGGAGTTGGTTTGGAGAGAGAGGCCGGTGTAGCTTTAGTGAATCAGATACACAGTATAACATAAGGAGTTGGTGAGGAGGGAGAGGCCGGTGTTAGCTTTAGTGAATAAGATACACAGTATAACATAAGGAGTTGGTGAGGAGGGAGAGGCCGGTGTTAGCTTTAGTGAATAAGATACACAGTATAACATAAGGAGTTGGTGAGGAGGGAGAGGCTGGGGATAGTTTTCGTGAATAAGATACACAGTGTAACATAAGGAGTTGGTGAGGAGGGAGAGTCCAGTGTTAGCTTTAGTGAATAAGATACACAATATAACATAAGGAGTTGGTGAGGAGGGAGAGGCCGGTGTTAGCTTTAGTGAATAAGATACACAGTATAACATAAGGAGTTGGTGAGGAGGGAGAGGCCGGTGTTAGCTTTAGTGAATAAGATACACAGTATAACATAAGGAGTTGGTGAGGAGGGAGAGGCCCGTGTTAGGTTTAGTGAATAAGATACACAGTATAACATAAGGAGTTGGTGAGGAAGGAGAGGTCGGTGTGAGCTTTAGTGAATAAGATACACAGTATAACATAAGGAGTTGGTGAGGAGGGAGAGGCCGGTGTTAGGTTTAGTGAATAAGATACACAGTATAACATAAGAAGTTGGTGAGAAGGGAGAGGCCTGTGTTAGGTTTAATGAATAAGATACACAGTATAACATAAGGCGTTAGTAAGGAGGGAGAGGCCGGTGTTAGTTTTAGTGAATAAGATACACAGTATAACATAAGGAGTTGGTGAGGAGGGAGAGGCCGGTGTTAGCTTTAGTGAATAAAATGCACAGTATAACATAAGGAGTTGGTTTGGAGAGAGATGCCGGTGTAGCTTTAGTGAATCAGATACACAGTATAACATAAGGAGTTGGTGAGGAGGGAGAAGCCGGTGTTAGCTTTAGTGAATATGATACACAATATAAGATGAGGAGATGGTGAGGAGGGAGAGGATGGTGTTAGCTTTAGTGAATCAGATACACAGTATAAGTAGTTGGTAAGGAGGGAGAAGACGGTGTTAGCTTTAGTGAATAAGATACACAGTATAACATAAGGAGTTGGTGAGGTGGGAGAGGCCGGTGTTAGGTTTAGTGAATAAGATACACAGTATAACATAAGGAGTTGGTGAGGTGGGAGAGGCCGGTGTTAGGTTTAGTGAATAAGATACACAGTATAACATAAGGAGTTGGTGAGGAGGGAGAGGCCGGTGTTAGCTTTAGTGAATAAGATACACAGTATAACATAAGGAGTTGGTGAGGTGGGAGAGGCCGGTGTTAGGTTTAGTGAATAAGATGCACAGTATAACATAAGGAGTTGGTGAGGAGGGAGAGGCAGGTGTTAGCTTTAGTGAATAAGATACACAGTATAACATAAGGAGTTAGTGAGGAGGGAGAGGCCGGTGTTAGCTTTAGTGAATAAGATACACAGTATAACATAAGGAGTTGGTAAGGAGGGAGAAGACGGTGTTAGCTTTAGTGAATAAGATACACAGTATAACATAAGGAGTTGATGAGGAGGGAGAGGCCGATGTTAGCTTTAGTGAATAAGATACACAGTATAACATAAGGAGTTGGTGAGGCAGAAGAAGCCGGTGTTAGCTTTAGTGAATAAGATGTACAGTATAACATAAGGAGTTGGTGAGGAGAGAGAGGCCGGTGTTAGCTTTAGTGAATAAGATACACAGTATAACATAAGGAGTTGGTGAGGAGGGAGAGGCCGGTGTTTGCTTTAGTGAATAAGATACACAGTATAACATAAGGAGTTGGTGAGGAGGGAGAGGTCGGTGTTATCTTTAGTGAATAAGATACACAGTATAACATAAGGAGCTGGTGAGGAGGGAGAGGCCAGTGTTAGGTTTAGTGAATAAGATACACAGTATAACATAAGGAGTTGGTGAGGCAGAAGAGGCCGGTGTTAGCTTTAGTGAATAAGATACGCAGTATAACATAAGGAGTTGGTGAGGAGGGAGAGGCCGGTGTTAGCTTTAGTGAATAAGATACACAGTATAACATAAGGAGTTGGTGAGGAGGGAGAGGCCGGTGTTAGCTTTAGTGAATAAGATACACAGTATAACATAAGGAGTTGGTGAGGAGGGAGAGGCCGGTGTTAGCTTTAGTGAATAAGATACACAGTATAACATAAGGAGTTGGTGAGGAGGGAGAGGCCGGGGTTAGCTTTAGTGAATAAGATACACAGTATAACATAAGGAGTTGGTGAGGAGGGAGAGGCCGGTGTTAGCTTTAGTGAATAAGATACACAGTATAACATAAGGAGTTGGTGAGGAGGGAGATGTCTGTGTTAGCTTTAGTGAATAAGATATACAGTATAACATAAGGAGTTGGTGAGGAGAGAGAGGCTGGTGTTAGCTTTAGTGAATAAGATACACAGTATAACATAAGGAGATGGTGAGGAGGGAGAGGCCGGTGTTAGCTTTAGTGAATAAGATACACAGTATAACATAAGGAGTTGGTGAGGCAGAAGAAGCCAGTGTTAGCTTTATTGAATCAGATACACAGTATAACATAAGGAGTTGGTGAGGAGGGAGAGGTCGGTGTTAGCTTTAGTGAATCAGATACACAGTATAACATAAGGAGTTGGTGAGGAGGGAGAGGCCGGTGTTAGCTTTAGTGAATAAGATACACAGTATAACATAAGGAATTGGTGATGCAAGAGAGGCCGGTGTTAGCTTTAGTGAATAAGATACACAGTATAACATAAGGAGTTGGTGAGGAGGGAGAGACCGGTGTTAAGTTTAGTGAATAAGATACACAGTATAACATAAGGAGTTAGTGAGGCAGAAGAGGCCGGTGTTAGCTTTAGTGAATAAGATACTCAATATAACATAAGGAGTTGGTGAGGAGGGAGAGGCTGTTGTTAGCTTTAGTGAATAAGATACACAGTATAACATAATGAGTTGGTGAGGCAGAAGAAGCCAGTGTTAGCTTTAGTGAATAAGATATACAGTATAACATAAGGAGTTGGTGAGGCAGAAGAGGCCGGTGTTTGCTTTAGTGAATAAGATACACAGTATAACATAAGGAGTTGGTGAGGAGGGAGAGGCCGGTGTTAGCTTTAGTGAATAAGATACACAGTATAACATAAGGAGTTGGTGAGGAGGGAGAGGCCGGTGTTAGCTTTAGTGAATAAGATACACAGTATAACATAAGGAGTTGGTGAGGAGGGAGAGGCCAGTGTTAGCTTTAGTGAATAAGATACACAGTATAACATAAGGAGTTGGTGAGGAGGGAGAGGCCGGTGTTAGCTTTAGTGAATAAGATACACAGTATAACATAAGGAGTTGGTGAGGAGGGAGACGCTGGTGTTAGCTTTAGTGAATAAGATGCACAGTATAACATAAGGAGTTGGTGAGGAGGGAGAGGCCGGTGTTAGCTTTAGTGAATAAGATACACAGTATAACATAAGGAGTTGGTGAGGAGGGAGAGGCCGGTGTTAGCTTTAGTGATTTAGATACACAGTATAACATAAGGAGTTGGTGAGGAGGGAGAGGCCGGTGTTAGCTTTAGTGAATAAGATACACAGTATAACATAAGGAGTTGGTGAGGAGGGAGAGGTCGGTGTTAGGTTTAGTGAATAAGATACACAGTATAACACAAGGAGTTGGGGAGGAGGGAGGGGCCGGTGTTAGCTTTAGTGAATCAGATACACTGTATAACATAGGGAGTTGGTGAGGAGGGAGAGGCCGGTGTTGGTTTTAGTGAATAAGATACACAATATAACATAAGGAGTTGGTGAGGAGGGAGAGGCCGGTGTTAGCTTTAGTGAATAAGATACACAGTATAACATAAGGAGTTGGTGAGGAGGGAGAGGCCGGTGTTAGCTTTAGTGAATAAGATACACAGTATAACATAAGGAGTTGGTGAGGAGGGAGAGGCCGGTGTTAGCTTTAGTGAATAAGATACACAGTATAACATAAGGAGTTGGTGAGGAGGGAGAGGCCTGTGTTAGCTTTAGTGAATAAGATGTACAGTATAACATAAGGAGTTGGTGAGGAGGGAGAGGTCGGTGTTAGCTTTAGTGAATAAGATACACAATATAACATAAGGAGTTGGTGAGGAGGGAAAGGTCGTGTTAGGTTTAGTGAATCAGATACACAGTATAACATAAGGAGTTGGTGAGGCAGAAGAGGCCGGTGTTAGCTTTAGTGAATAAGATACACAGTATAACATAAGGAGTTGGTGAGGAAGGAGAGGCCGGTGTTAGCTTTAGTGAATCAGATACACAGTATAACATAAGGAGTTGGTGAGTAGGGAGAGGCCGGTGTTTGCTTTAGTGAATAAGATACGCAGTATAACATAAGAAGTTGGTGAGGAGGGAGAGACCGGTGTTAGCTTTAGTGAATAAGATACACAGTATAACATAAGGAGTTGGTGAGGAAGGAGAGGCCGGTGGTTAGCTTTAGTGAATAAGATACACAGTATAACATAAGGAGTTGGTGAGGAGGGAGAGGTCGGTGTTAGCTTTAGTGAATAAGATGCACAGTATAACATAAGGTGTTGGTGAGGAGAGAAAGGCCGGTGTTAGGTTTAGTGAATAAGATACACAGTATAACATAAGGAGTTGGTGAGGAGGGAGAGGCCTATGTTAGCTTTAGTGAATCAGATACATAGTATAACATAAGGAGTTGGTGAGGAGAGAGAGGCCGGTGTTAGCTTTAGTGAATAAGATACGCAGTATAACATAAGGAGATGGTGAGGTAGGAGAGACCGGTATTAGCTTTAGTGAATAAGATACACAGTATAACATAAGGAGTTGGTGAGGAGGGAGAGGCCGATGTTAGCTTTAGTGAATAAGATACACAGTATAACATAAGGAGTTGGTGAGGAGGGAGAGGCCGGGGTTAGCTTTAGTGAATCAGATACACAGTATAACATAAGGAGTTGGTGAGGAGAGAGAGGCCAGTGTTAGCTTTAGTGAATAAGATACACAGTATAACATAAGGAGTTGGTGAGGAGGGAGAGGCCGGTGTTAGCTTTAGTGAATCAGATACACAGTATAACATAAGGAGTTGGTGAGGAGGGAGAGGCCAGTGTAAGCTTTAGTGAATAAGATACACAGTATAACATAAGGAGTTGGTGAGGAGGGAGAGGCCAGTGTAAGCTTTAGTGAATAAGATACACAGTATAACATAAGGAGTTGTTGAGGAGGGAGAGGCAGGTGTTAGCTTTAGTGAATAAGATACACAGTATAACATAAGGAGTTGGTGAGGAGGGAGAGGCCGGTGTTAGCTTTAGTGAATAAGATACACAGTATAACATAAGGAGTTGGGGAGGAAGGAGAGGCCAGAGTTAGCTTTAGTGAATAAGATGCACAGTATAACATAAGGAGTTGGTGAGGAGGGAGAGGCCGGTGTTAGCTTTAGTGAATAAGATACACAGTATAACATAAGGAGTTGGGGAGGAAGGAGAGGCCAGAGTTAGCTTTAGTGAATAAGATGCACAGTATAACATAAGGAGTTGGTGAGGAGGGAGAGGCCGGTGTTAGCTTTAGTGATTTAGATACACAGTATAACATAAGGAGTTGGTGAGGAGGGAGAGGCCGGTGTTAGCTTTAGTGAATAAGATACACAGTATAACATAAGGAGTTGGTGAGGAGGGAGAGGTCGGTGTTAGGTTTAGTGAATAAGATACACAGTATAACACAAGGAGTTGGTGAGGCAGAAGGGGCCGGTGTTTGCTTTAGTGAATAAGATACACAGTATAACATAAGGAGTTGGTGAGGAGGGAGAGGCCGGTGTTAGCTTTAGTGAATAAGATACACAGTATAACATAAGGAGTTGGTGAGGAGGGAGAGTCCAGTGTTAGCTTTAGTGAATAAGATACACAGTATAACATAAGGAGTTGGTGAGGAGGGAGAGGCCGGTGTTAGCTTTAGTGAATAAGATACACAGTATAACATAAGGAGTTGGTAAGGAGGGGGAGGCCGGTGTTAGCTTTAGTGAATAAGATACACAGTATAACATAAGGAGTTGGTGAGAAGGGAGAGGCCCGTGTTAGGTTTAGTAAATAAGATACACAGTATAGCATAAGGAGTTGGTGAGGAAGGAGAGGTCGGTGTGAGCTTTAGTGAATAAGATACACAGTATAACATAAGGAGCTGGTGAGGAGGGAGAGGCCGGTGTTAGGTTTAGTGAATAAGATACACAGTATAACATAAGAGGTTGGTGAGAAGGGAGAGGCCCGTGTTAGGTTTAGTGAATAAGATACACAGTATAACATAAGGCGTTAGTAAGGAGGGAGAGGCCGGTGTTAGTTTTAGTGAATAAGATACACAGTATAACATAAGGAGTTGGGGAGGAGGGAGAGGTCGGTGTTAGCTTTAGTGAATAAGATACACAGTATAACATAAGGAGTTGGTTTGGAGAGAGAGGCCGGTGTAGCTTTAGTGAATCAGATACACAGTATAACATAAGGAGTTGGTGAGGAGGGAGGGGCCGGTGTTAGCTTTAGTGAATAAGATACACAGTATAACATAAGGAGTTGGTGAGGAGGGAGAGGCCGGTGTTTGCTTTAGTGAATAAGATACACAGTATAACATAAGAAGTTGGTGAGGAGGGAGAGGCTGGGGATAGTTTTCGTGAATAAGATACACAGTGTAACATAAGGAGTTGGTGAGGAGGGAGAGTCCAGTGTTAGCTTTAGTGAATAAGATACACAGTATAACATAAGGAGTTGGTGAGGAGGGAGAGGCCGGTGTTAGCTTTAGTGAATAAGATACACAGTATAACATAAGGAGTTGGTGAGGAGGGAGAGGCCGGTGTTAGCTTTAGTGAATAAGATACACAGTATAACATAAGGAGTTGGTGAGAAGGGAGAGGCCCGTGTTAGGTTTAGTGAATAAGATACACAGTATAACATAAGGAGTTGGTGAGGAGGGAGAGGCCGGTGTTAGCTTTAGTGAATAAGATACACAGTGTAACATAAGGAGTTGGTGAGGAGGGAGAGGTCGGTGTTAGGTTTAGTGAATAAGATACACAGTATAACACAAGGAGTTGGTGAGGCAGAAGGGGCCGGTGTTTGCTTTAGTGAATAAGATACACAGTATAACATAAGGAGTTGGTGAGGAGGGAGAGGCCGGTGTTAGCTTTAGTGAATAAGATACACAGTTTAACATAAGGAGTTGGTGAGGAGGGAGAGTCCAGTGTTAGCTTTAGTGAATAAGATACACAGTATAACATAAGGAGTTGGTGAGGAGGGAGAGGCCGGTGTTAGCTTTAGTGAATAAGATACACAGTATAACATAAGGAGTTGGTAAGGAGGGAGAGGCCGGTGTTAGCTTTAGTGAATAAGATACACAGTATAACATAAGGAGTTGGTGAGGAGGGAGAGGCCCGTGTTAGGTTTAGTAAATAAGATACACAGTATAGCATAAGGAGTTGGTGAGGAAGGAGAGGTCGGTGTGAGCTTTAGTGAATAAGATACACAGTATAACATAAGGAGCTGGTGAGGAGGGAGAGGCCAGTGTTAGGTTTAGTGAATAAGATACACAGTATAACATAAGAGGTTGGTGAGAAGGGAGAGGCCCGTGTTAGGTTTAGTGAATAAGATACACAGTATAACATAAGGCGTTAGTAAGGAGGGAGAGGCCGGTGTTAGTTTTAGTGAATAAGATACACAGTATAACATAAGGAGTTGGGGAGGAGGGAGAGGTCGGTGTTAGCTTTAGTGAATAAGATACACAGTATAACATAAGGAGTTGGTTTGGAGAGAGAGGCCGGTGTAGCTTTAGTGAATAAGATACACAGTATAACATAAGGAGTTGGTGAGGAGGGAGAGGCCGGTGTTAGCTTTAGTGAATAAGATACACAGTATAACATAAGGAGTTGGTGAGGAGGGAGAGGCCGGTGTTAGCTTTAGTGAATAAGATACACAGTATAACATAAGGAGTTGGTGAGGAGGGAGAGGCTGGGGATAGTTTTCGTGAATAAGATACACAGTGTAACATAAGGAGTTGGTGAGGAGGGAGAGTCCAGTGTTAGCTTTAGTGAATAAGATACACAATATAACATAAGGAGTTGGTGAGGAGGGAGAGGCCGGTGTTAGCTTTAGTGAATAAGATACACAGTATAACATAAGGAGTTGGTGAGGAGGGAGAGGCCGGTGTTAGCTTTAGTGAATAAGATACACAGTATAACATAAGGAGTTGGTGAGAAGGGAGAGGCCCGTGTTAGGTTTAGTGAATAAGATACACAGTATAACATAAGGAGTTGGTGAGGAAGGAGAGGTCGGTGTGAGCTTTAGTGAATAAGATACACAGTATAACATAAGGAGTTGGTGAGGAGGGAGAGGCCGGTGTTAGGTTTAGTGAATAAGATACACAGTATAACATAAGAAGTTGGTGAGAAGGGAGAGGCCTGTGTTAGGTTTAATGAATAAGATACACAGTATAACATAAGGCGTTAGTAAGGAGGGAGAGGCCGGTGTTAGTTTTAGTGAATAAGATACACAGTATAACATAAGGAGTTGGTGAGGAGGGAGAGGCCGGTGTTAGCTTTAGTGAATAAAATGCACAGTATAACATAAGGAGTTGGTTTGGAGAGAGATGCCGGTGTAGCTTTAGTGAATCAGATACACAGTATAACATAAGGAGTTGGTGAGGAGGGAGAAGCCGGTGTTAGCTTTAGTGAATATGATACACAATATAAGATGAGGAGATGGTGAGGAGGGAGAGGATGGTGTTAGCTTTAGTGAATCAGATACACAGTATAAGTAGTTGGTAAGGAGGGAGAAGACGGTGTTAGCTTTAGTGAATAAGATACACAGTATAACATAAGGAGTTGGTGAGGTGGGAGAGGCCGGTGTTAGGTTTAGTGAATAAGATACACAGTATAACATAAGGAGTTGGTGAGGTGGGAGAGGCCGGTGTTAGGTTTAGTGAATAAGATACACAGTATAACATAAGGAGTTGGTGAGGAGGGAGAGGCCGGTGTTAGCTTTAGTGAATAAGATACACAGTATAACATAAGGAGTTGGTGAGGTGGGAGAGGCCGGTGTTAGGTTTAGTGAATAAGATGCACAGTATAACATAAGGAGTTGGTGAGGAGGGAGAGGCAGGTGTTAGCTTTAGTGAATAAGATACACAGTATAACATAAGGAGTTAGTGAGGAGGGAGAGGCCGGTGTTAGCTTTAGTGAATAAGATACACAGTATAACATAAGGAGTTGGTAAGGAGGGAGAAGACGGTGTTAGCTTTAGTGAATAAGATACACAGTATAACATAAGGAGTTGATGAGGAGGGAGAGGCCGATGTTAGCTTTAGTGAATAAGATACACAGTATAACATAAGGAGTTGGTGAGGCAGAAGAAGCCGGTGTTAGCTTTAGTGAATAAGATGTACAGTATAACATAAGGAGTTGGTGAGGAGAGAGAGGCCGGTGTTAGCTTTAGTGAATAAGATACACAGTATAACATAAGGAGTTGGTGAGGAGGGAGAGGCCGGTGTTTGCTTTAGTGAATAAGATACACAGTATAACATAAGGAGTTGGTGAGGAGGGAGAGGTCGGTGTTATCTTTAGTGAATAAGATACACAGTATAACATAAGGAGCTGGTGAGGAGGGAGAGGCCAGTGTTAGGTTTAGTGAATAAGATACACAGTATAACATAAGGAGTTGGTGAGGCAGAAGAGGCCGGTGTTAGCTTTAGTGAATAAGATACGCAGTATAACATAAGGAGTTGGTGAGGAGGGAGAGGCCGGTGTTAGCTTTAGTGAATAAGATACACAGTATAACATAAGGAGTTGGTGAGGAGGGAGAGGCCGGTGTTAGCTTTAGTGAATAAGATACACAGTATAACATAAGGAGTTGGTGAGGAGGGAGAGGCCGGGGTTAGCTTTAGTGAATAAGATACACAGTATAACATAAGGAGTTGGTGAGGAGGGAGAGGCCGGTGTTAGCTTTAGTGAATAAGATACACAGTATAACATAAGGAGTTGGTGAGGAGGGAGAGGCCGGGGTTAGCTTTAGTGAATAAGATACACAGTATAACATAAGGAGTTGGTGAGGAGGGAGATGTCTGTGTTAGCTTTAGTGAATAAGATATACAGTATAACATAAGGAGTTGGTGAGGAGAGAGAGGCTGGTGTTAGCTTTAGTGAATAAGATACACAGTATAACATAAGGAGATGGTGAGGAGGGAGAGGCCGGTGTTAGCTTTAGTGAATAAGATACACAGTATAACATAAGGAGTTGGTGAGGCAGAAGAAGCCAGTGTTAGCTTTATTGAATCAGATACACAGTATAACATAAGGAGTTGGTGAGGAGGGAGAGGTCGGTGTTAGCTTTAGTGAATAAGATACACAGTATAACATAAGGAGTTGGTGAGGAGGGAGAGGCCGGTGTTAGCTTTAGTGAATAAGATACACAGTATAACATAAGGAATTGGTGATGCAAGAGAGGCCGGTGTTAGCTTTAGTGAATAAGATACACAGTATAACATAAGGAGTTGGTGAGGAGGGAGAGACCGGTGTTAAGTTTAGTGAATAAGATACACAGTATAACATAAGGAGTTAGTGAGGCAGAAGAGGCCGGTGTTAGCTTTAGTGAATAAGATACTCAATATAACATAAGGAGTTGGTGAGGAGGGAGAGGCTGTTGTTAGCTTTAGTGAATAAGATACACAGTATAACATAATGAGTTGGTGAGGCAGAAGAAGCCAGTGTTAGCTTTAGTGAATAAGATATACAGTATAACATAAGGAGTTGGTGAGGCAGAAGAGGCCGGTGTTTGCTTTAGTGAATAAGATACACAGTATAACATAAGGAGTTGGTGAGGAGGGAGAGGCCGGTGTTAGCTTTAGTGAATAAGATACACAGTATAACATAAGGAGTTGGTGAGGAGGGAGAGGTCGGTGTTAGCTTTAGTGAATAAGATACACAGTATAACATAAGGAGTTGGTGAGGAGGGAGAGGCCAGTGTTAGCTTTAGTGAATAAGATACACAGTATAACATAAGGAGTTGGTGAGGAGGGAGAGGCCGGTGTTAGCTTTAGTGAATAAGATACACAGTATAACATAAGGAGTTGGTGAGGAGGGAGACGCTGGTGTTAGCTTTAGTGAATAAGATGCACAGTATAACATAAGGAGTTGGTGAGGAGGGAGAGGCCGGTGTTAGCTTTAGTGAATAAGATACACAGTATAACATAAGGAGTTGGTGAGGAGGGAGAGGCCGGTGTTAGCTTTAGTGATTTAGATACACAGTATAACATAAGGAGTTGGTGAGGAGGGAGAGGCCGGTGTTAGCTTTAGTGAATAAGATACACAGTATAACATAAGGAGTTGGTGAGGAGGGAGAGGTCGGTGTTAGGTTTAGTGAATAAGATACACAGTATAACACAAGGAGTTGGGGAGGAGGGAGGGGCCGGTGTTAGCTTTAGTGAATCAGATACACTGTATAACATAGGGAGTTGGTGAGGAGGGAGAGGCCGGTGTTGGTTTTAGTGAATAAGATACACAATATAACATAAGGAGTTGGTGAGGAGGGAGAGGCCAGTGTTAGCTTTAGTGAATAAGATACACAGTATAACATAAGGAGTTGGTGAGGAGGGAGAGGCCGGTGTTAGCTTTAGTGAATAAGATACACAGTATAACATAAGGAGTTGGTGAGGAGGGAGAGGCCGGTGTTAGCTTTAGTGAATAAGATACACAGTATAACACAAGGAGTTGGTGAGGAGGGAGAGGTCTGTGTTAGCTTTAGTGAATAAGATGTACAGTATAACATAAGGAGTTGGTGAGGAGGGAGAGGTCGGTGTTAGCTTTAGTGAATAAGATACACAATATAACATAAGGAGTTGGTGAGGAGGGAAAGGTCGTGTTAGGTTTAGTGAATCAGATACACAGTATAACATAAGGAGTTGGTGAGGCAGAAGAGGCCGGTGTTAGCTTTAGTGAATAAGATACACAGTATAACATAAGGAGTTGGTGAGGAAGGAGAGGCCGGTGTTAGCTTTAGTGAATCAGATACACAGTATAACATAAGGAGTTGGTGAGTAGGGAGAGGCCGGTGTTTGCTTTAGTGAATAAGATACGCAGTATAACATAAGAAGTTGGTGAGGAGGGAGAGACCGGTGTTAGCTTTAGTGAATAAGATACACAGTATAACATAAGGAGTTGGTGAGGAAGGAGAGGCCGGTGGTTAGCTTTAGTGAATAAGATACACAGTATAACATAAGGAGTTGGTGAGGAGGGAGAGGTCGGTGTTAGCTTTAGTGAATAAGATGCACAGTATAACATAAGGTGTTGGTGAGGAGAGAAAGGCCGGTGTTAGGTTTAGTGAATAAGATACACAGTATAACATAAGGAGTTGGTGAGGAGGGAGAGGCCTATGTTAGCTTTAGTGAATCAGATACATAGTATAACATAAGGAGTTGGTGAGGAGAGAGAGGCCGGTGTTAGCTTTAGTGAATAAGATACGCAGTATAACATAAGGAGATGGTGAGGTAGGAGAGACCGGTATTAGCTTTAGTGAATAAGATACACAGTATAACATAAGGAGTTGGTGAGGAGGGAGAGGCCGATGTTAGCTTTAGTGAATAAGATACACAGTATAACATAAGGAGTTGGTGAGGAGGGAGAGGCCGGGGTTAGCTTTAGTGAATCAGATACACAGTATAACATAAGGAGTTGGTGAGGAGAGAGAGGCCAGTGTTAGCTTTAGTGAATAAGATACACAGTATAACATAAGGAGTTGGTGAGGCAGGAGAGGCCGGTGTTAGCTTTAGTGAATCAGATACACAGTATAACATAAGGAGTTGGTGAGGAGGGAGAGGCCAGTGTAAGCTTTAGTGAATAAGATACACAGTATAACATAAGGAGTTGGTGAGGAGGGAGAGGCCAGTGTAAGCTTTAGTGAATAAGATACACAGTATAACATAAGGAGTTGGTGAGGAGGGAGAGGCCGGTGTTAGCTTTAGTGAATAAGATACACAGTATAACATAATGAGTTGGTGAGGAGGGAGAGGCCGGTGTTAGCTTTAGTGAATAAGATACACAGTATAACATAAGGAGTTGGGGAGGAAGGAGAGGCCAGAGTTAGCTTTAGTGAATAAGATGCACAGTATAACATAAGGAGTTGGTGAGGAGGGAGAGGCCGGTGTTAGCTTTAGTGAATAAGATACACAGTATAACATAAGGAGTTGGGGAGGAAGGAGAGGCCAGAGTTAGCTTTAGTGAATAAGATGCACAGTATAACATAAGGAGTTGGTGAGGAGGGAGAGGCCGGTGTTAGCTTTAGTGATTTAGATACACAGTATAACATAAGGAGTTGGTGAGGAGGGAGAGGCCGGTGTTAGCTTTAGTGAATAAGATACACAGTATAACATAAGGAGTTGGTGAGGAGGGAGAGGTCGGTGTTAGGTTTAGTGAATAAGATACACAGTATAACACAAGGAGTTGGTGAGGCAGAAGGGGCCGGTGTTTGCTTTAGTGAATAAGATACACAGTATAACATAAGGAGTTGGTGAGGAGGGAGAGGCCGAGGTTAGCTTTAGTGAATAAGATACACAGTGTAACATAAGGAGTTGGTGAGGAGGGAGAGTCCAGTGTTAGCTTTAGTGAATAAGATACACAGTATAACATAAGGAGTTGGTGAGGAGGGAGAGGCCGGTGTTAGCTTTAGTGAATAAGATACACAGTATAACATAAGGAGTTGGTAAGGAGGGGGAGGCCGGTGTTAGCTTTAGTGAATAAGATACACAGTATAACATAAGGAGTTGGTGAGAAGGGAGAGGCCCGTGTTAGGTTTAGTAAATAAGATACACAGTATAGCATAAGGAGTTGGTGAGGAGGGAGAGGCCGGTGTTAGCTTTAGTGAATAAGATACACAGTATAACATAAGGAGCTGGTGAGGAGGGAGAGGCCGGTGTTAGCTTTAGTGAATAAGATACACAGTATAACATAAGGAGCTGGTGAGGAGGGAGAGGCCGGTGTTAGGTTTAGTGAATAAGATACACAGTATAACATAAGAGGTTGGTGAGAAGGGAGAGGCCCGTGTTAGGTTTAGTGAATAAGATACACAGTATAACATAAGGCGTTAGTAAGGAGGGAGAGGCCGGTGTTAGTTTTAGTGAATAAGATACACAGTATAACATAAGGAGTTGGGGAGGAGGGAGAGGTCGGTGTTAGCTTTAGTGAATAAGATACACAGTATAACATAAGGAGTTGGTTTGGAGAGAGAGGCCGGTGTAGCTTTAGTGAATCAGATACACAGTATAACATAAGGAGTTGGTGAGGAGGGAGGGGCCGGTGTTAGCTTTAGTGAATAAGATACACAGTATAACATAAGGAGTTGGTGAGGAGGGAGAGGCCGGTGTTTGCTTTAGTGAATAAGATACACAGTATAACATAAGAAGTTGGTGAGGAGGGAGAGGCTGGGGATAGTTTTCGTGAATAAGATACACAGTGTAACATAAGGAGTTGGTGAGGAGGGAGAGTCCAGTGTTAGCTTTAGTGAATAAGATACACAATATAACATAAGGAGTTGGTGAGGAGGGAGAGGCCGGTGTTAGCTTTAGTGAATAAGATACACAGTATAACATAAGGAGTTGGTGAGGAGGGAGAGGCCGGTGTTAGCTTTAGTGAATAAGATACACAGTATAACATAAGGAGTTGGTGAGAAGGGAGAGGCCCGTGTTAGGTTTAGTGAATAAGATACACAGTATAACATAAGGAGTTGGTGAGGAAGGAGAGGCCGGTGTTAGCTTTAGTGAATAAGATACACAGTGTAACATAAGGAGTTGGTGAGGAGGGAGAGGTCGGTGTTAGGTTTAGTGAATAAGATACACAGTATAACACAAGGAGTTGGTGAGGCAGAAGGGGCCGGTGTTTGCTTTAGTGAATAAGATACACAGTATAACATAAGGAGTTGGTGAGGAGGGAGAGGCCGAGGTTAGCTTTAGTGAATAAGATACACAGTGTAACATAAGGAGTTGGTGAGGAGGGAGAGTCCAGTGTTAGCTTTAGTGAATAAGATACACAGTATAACATAAGGAGTTGGTGAGGAGGGAGAGGCCGGTGTTAGCTTTAGTGAATAAGATACACAGTATAACATAAGGAGTTGGTAAGGAGGGGGAGGCCGGTGTTAGCTTTAGTGAATAAGATACACAGTATAACATAAGGAGTTGGTGAGAAGGGAGAGGCCCGTGTTAGGTTTAGTAAATAAGATACACAGTATAGCATAAGGAGTTGGTGAGGAAGGAGAGGTCGGTGTGAGCTTTAGTGAATAAGATACACAGTATAACATAAGGAGCTGGTGAGGAGGGAGAGGCCAGTGTTAGGTTTAGTGAATAAGATACACAGTATAACATAAGAGGTTGGTGAGAAGGGAGAGGCCCATGTTAGGTTTAGTGAATAAGATACACAGTATAACATAAGGCGTTAGTAAGGAGGGAGAGGCCGGTGTTAGTTTTAGTGAATAAGATACACAGTATAACATAAGGAGTTGGGGAGGAGGGAGAGGTCTGTGTTAGCTTTAGTGAATAAGATACACAGTATAACATAAGGAGTTGGTTTGGAGAGAGAGGCCGGTGTAGTTTAGTGAATCAGATACACAGTATAACATAAGGAGTTGGTGAGGAGGGAGAGGCCGGTGTTAGCTTTAGTGAATAAGATACACAGTATAACATAAGGAGTTGGTGAGGAGGGAGAGGCCGGTGTTTGCTTTAGTGAATAAGATACACAGTATAACATAAGGAGTTGGTGAGGAGGGAAAGGCTGGGGATAGTTTTCGTGAATAAGATACACAGTGTAACATAAGGAGTTGGTGAGGAGGGAGAGTCCAGTGTTAGCTTTAGTGAATAAGATACACAATATAACATAAGGAGTTGGTGAGGAGGGAGAGGCCGGTGTTAGCTTTAGTGAATAAGATACACAGTATAACATAAGGAGTAGGTAAGGAGGGAGAGGCCGGTGTTAGCTTTAGTGAATAAGATACACAGTATAACATAAGAAGTTGGTGAGAAGGGAGAGGCCCGTGTTAGGTTTAGTGAATAAGATACACAGTATAACATAAGGAGTTGGTGAGGAAGGAGAGGTCGGTGTGAGCTTTAGTGAATAAGATACCCAGTATAACATAAGGAGTTGGTGAGGAGGGAGAGGCCGGTGTTAGGTTTAGTGAATAAGATACACAGTATAACATAAGAAGTTGGTGAGAAGGGAGAGGCCTGTGTTAGGTTTAATGAATAAGATACACAGTATAACATAAGGCGTTAGTAAGGAGGGAGAGGCCGGTGTTAGTTTTAGTGAATAAGATACACAGTATAACATAAGGAGTTGGTGAGGAGGGAGAGGCCGGTGTTAGCTTTAGTGAATAAAATGCACAGTATAACATAAGGAGTTGGTTTGGAGAGAGATGCCGGTGTAGCTTTAGTGAATCAGATACACAGTATAACATAAGGAGTTGGTGAGGAGGGAGAAGCCGGTGTTAGCTTTAGTGAATATGATACACAATATAAGATGAGGAGATGGTGAGGAGGGAGAGGATGGTGTTAGCTTTAGTGAATCAGATACACAGTATAAGTAGTTGGTAAGGAGGGAGAAGACGGTGTTAGCTTTAGTGAATAAGATACACAGTATAACATAAGGAGTTGGTGAGGTGGGAGAGGCCGGTGTTAGGTTTAGTGAATAAGATACACAGTATAACATAAGGAGTTGGTGAGGTGGGAGAGGCCGGTGTTAGGTTTAGTGAATAAGATACACAGTATAACATAAGGAGTTGGTGAGGAGGGAGAGGCCGGTGTTAGCTTTAGTGAATAAGATACACAGTATAACATAAGGAGTTGGTGAGGTGGGAGAGGCCGGTGTTAGGTTTAGTGAATAAGATGCACAGTATAACATAAGGAGTTGGTGAGGAGGGAGAGGCAGGTGTTAGCTTTAGTGAATAAGATACACAGTATAACATAAGGAGTTGGTGAGGAGGGAGAGGCCGGTGTTAGCTTTAGTGAATAAGATACACAGTATAACATAAGGAGTTGGTAAGGAGGGAGAAGACGGTGTTAGCTTTAGTGAATAAGATACACAGTATAACATAAGGAGTTGATGAGGAGGGAGAGGCCGATGTTAGCTTTAGTGAATAAGATACACAGTATAACATAAGGAGTTGGTGAGGCAGAAGAAGCCGGTGTTAGCTTTAGTGAATAAGATGTACAGTATAACATAAGGAGTTGGTGAGGAGAGAGAGGCCGGTGTTAGCTTTAGTGAATAAGATACACAGTATAACATAAGGAGTTGGTGAGGAGGGAGAGGCCGGTGTTTGCTTTAGTGAATAAGATACACAGTATAACATAAGGAGTTGGTGAGGAGGGAGAGGTCGGTGTTATCTTTAGTGAATAAGATACACAGTATAACATAAGGAGCTGGTGAGGAGGGAGAGGCCAGTGTTAGGTTTAGTGAATAAGATACACAGTATAACATAAGGAGTTGGTGAGGCAGAAGAGGCCGGTGTTAGCTTTAGTGAATAAGATACACAGTATAACATAAGGAGTTGGTGAGGAGGGAGAGGCCGGTGTTAGCTTTAGTGAATAAGATACACAGTATAACATAAGGAGTTGGTGAGGAGGGAGAGGCCGGTGTTAGCTTTAGTGAATAAGATACACAGTATAACATAAGGAGTTGGTGAGGAGGGAGAGGCCGGTGTTAGCTTTAGTGAATAAGATACACAGTATAACATAAGGAGTTGGTGAGGAGGGAGAGGCCGGGGTTAGCTTTAGTGAATAAGATACACAGTATAACATAAGGAGTTGGTGAGGAGGGAGAGGCCGGGGTTAGCTTTAGTGAATAAGATACACAGTATAACATAAGGAGTTGGTGAGGAGGGAGATGTCTGTGTTAGCTTTAGTGAATAAGATATACAGTATAACATAAGGAGTTGGTGAGGAGAGAGAGGCTGGTGTTAGCTTTAGTGAATAAGATACACAGTATAACATAAGGAGATGGTGAGGAGGGAGAGGCCGGTGTTAGCTTTAGTGAATAAGATACACAGTATAACATAAGGAGTTGGTGAGGCAGAAGAAGCCAGTGTTAGCTTTATTGAATCAGATACACAGTGTAACATAAGGAGTTGGTGAGGAGGGAGAGGTCGGTGTTAGCTTTAGTGAATCAGATACACAGTATAACATAAGGAGTTGGTGAGGAGGGAGAGGCCGGTGTTAGCTTTAGTGAATAAGATACACAGTATAACATAAGGAATTGGTGATGCAAGAGAGGCCGGTGTTAGCTTTAGTGAATAAGATACACAGTATAACATAAGGAGTTGGTGAGGAGGGAGAGACCGGTGTTAAGTTTAGTGAATAAGATACACAGTATAACATAAGGAGTTAGTGAGGCAGAAGAGGCCGGTGTTAGCTTTAGTGAATAAGATACTCAATATAACATAAGGAGTTGGTGAGGAGGGAGAGGCTGTTGTTAGCTTTAGTGAATAAGATACACAGTATAACATAATGAGTTGGTGAGGCAGAAGAAGCCAGTGTTAGCTTTAGTGAATAAGATATACAGTATAACATAAGGAGTTGGTGAGGCAGAAGAGGCCGGTGTTTGCTTTAGTGAATAAGATACACAGTATAACATAAGGAGTTGGTGAGGAGGGAGAGGCCGGGGTTAGCTTTAGTGAATAAGATACACAGTATAACATAAGGAGTTGGTGAGGAGGGAGAGGCCGGTGTTAGATTTTGTGAATAAGATACACAGTATAACATAAGGAGTTGGTGAGGAGGGAGAGGTCGGTGTTAGCTTTAGTGAATAAGATACACAGTATAACATAAGGAGTTGGTGAGGAGGGAGAGGCCGGTGTTAGCTTTAGTGAATAAGATACACAGTATAACATAAGGAGTTGGTGAGGAGGGAGAGGTCGGTGTTAGCTTTAGTGAATAAGATACACAGTATAACATAAGGAGTTGGTGAGGAGGAAAAGGCCAGTGTTAGCTTTAGTGAATAAGATACACAGTATAACAAAAGGAGTTGGTGAGGAGGGAGAGGCCGGTGTTAGCTTTAGTGAATAAGATACACAGTATAACATAAGGAGTTGGTGAGGAGGGAGACGCTGGTGTTAGCTTTAGTGAATAAGATACACAGTATAACATAAGGAATTGGTGAGGAGGGAGAAGACGGTGTTAGCTTTAATGAATAAGATACACAGTATAACATAAGGAGTTGGTGAGGAGGGAGAGGCCGGTGTTAGCTTTAGTGAATAAGATACACAGTATAACATAAGGAGTTGGTGAGGAGGGAGAAGATGGTGTTAGCTTTAATGAATAAGATACACAGTATAACATAAGGAGTTGGTGAGGAGGGAGAGGCCGGTGTTAGATTTAGTGAATAAGATACACAATATAACATAAGGAGTTGGTGAGGAGGAAGAGGCCAGTGTTAGCTTTAGTGAATAAGATACACAGTATAACATAAGGAGTTGGTGAGGAGGGAGAGGCCGGTGTTAGCTTTAGTGAATAAGATACACAGTATAACATAAGGAGTTGGTGAGGAGGGAGACGCTGGTGTTTGCTTTAATGAATAAGATACACAGTATAACATAAGGAGTTGGTGAGGAGGGAGAAGACGGTGTTAGCTTTAGTGAATAAGATACACAGTATAACATAAGGAGTTGGTGAGGAGGGAGACGCTGGTGTTTGCTTTAATGAATAAGATACACAGTATAACATAAGGAGTTGGTGAGGGGGGAGAGGCCGGTGTTAGTTTTAGTGAATAAGATACACAGTATAACATAAGGAGTTGGTGAGGAGGGAGAAGACGGTGTTAGCTTTAGTGAATAAGATACACAGTATAACATAAGGAGTTGGTGAGGAGGGAGAAGACGGTGTTAGCTTTAGTGAATAAGATACACAGTATAACATAAGGAGTTGGTGAGGAGGGAGAGGCTGGTTGTGAGGATTGTGAGAAACCCTTTGGTCTGAAGTCTCTTTTTGGTCTCAGTTGCGGAATTAATTGTTTTCTTAAAGGTCTAAAGATATTTTGTATCACTCGGGATGTTGTTACCAATATTGTGTAATGGCAACTGTGTTACCCTTGTGAGTTGATAGAGGTTGAAATAGTAGATAGTAAGTTTCAGTAAAGCTATCAGCAATACTAAAACCATAAACAGCTGGTGTAACGGTGAATCCCAATAAACTGAGTGCACAGAGTGCTAAATGCACAGCTGGAGTGATAAAGTTATTCCAAATTATATACTGTTAATATGGTGCTACTAGGATGCTGAGCGGTCTGCAGCGCGCTGTGTTCGGAACACAGCGTGACGTCACAAGATTGGGCGTGACAGGACTTTGTTCCCCAGAGATCTTAATCCAATTCAGGGCAGACTTTAGTGGAATTTGGGGCTTATGAGAAGCCAAGTGATAACAGTGTCTCTTAGGTTGTCAGCGTGTGAGAACGCTAACACTTGGAGGTAACAGGAGTGAGCTGCCGAAGGTGAGAGCAGCGTGGAAGTTGCGCTCCGTAATGAAATGAGAGCTGACAGGCGCTGCGTGGTTCTAATCCGCTGTGTGCTGTGAGGACAGCGTGTGTATGAAAACAAACAGGCTGGAGTTGTAAATAATCCTCTGAGTTGTTAAGAGTGGATTTCCTGAGTTAGCAATCTTCACAAAGAACGAAGATTTAGGTAAACTGCAACAGCGTGTCTGAAGACGAAGTTGGAGCTCAGATTTAGGAATCACTGTCTGTTAGGTAGCAAACAAAATACTAAGCACCTGAGTGCAGGTGCGCAAGACTTATGAAGGCTTTGTAGGAGGGGTCTGCTTAAAGGGCTAGCCCTGACATCACCCCCTCTTCAAGCAAGTGGTCCCTGCACTTGAGGTCGTGGTCTATCTGGGTAATGTCTATGAAAAAGATTCACTAGTCTGGGTGCGTGGAGGTTGGTGGAGGGTTCCCATGAATCATCCTCTTCAGTGTAACCCTTCCAACGTACCAGATATTCAAGCTGGCCATTATGGACTCGTGAGTCAAGTAGTTTCTGTACTTCAAATTCATCCGACAATGTTTGAATAGAAATTGGTGGTAGGACTGGAGTAGTGTCTCTTAAAGTTCCAGCTGGTTTTAACAGGGAGACATGGAAGCTGGGATGAACTCGTAGGGATCGTGGAAGATCGAGGGTCATGGCATTAGGGTTGATGACCTTCAAGATTGGGAAAGGACCGATGAAAAGTTTACCCAATTTCCTAGAAGGAACTTGTAGGCGGAGGTTCTTAGTAGAGAGCCAGACAAGGTCTCCAACCTTGTACTCAGGGGTTGGACGACGTCTGAGATTGTAGTAACGGCTTTGGGTATCTTGAGCATGTTTGATGTTTTGATGGAGAGTCGAAAATGTCTCCTTTAAGTTGTTAGTGTACTCGTCAACCAGTGGTGATGGAGAAACTGACTGTGTAGAAAAAGTGAATGATGGGTGGAACCCATAATTGGCGTAGAATGGGGTCATATTAGTGCTGGAATTGACTGAATCATTATAAGAATATTCTGCTAAGGGAAGGAGGTCTGACCAGTTGTCTTGATGTTGGGTGCAGAAACAGCGGATGTATTGTTCTAGCCATTGATTAACCCGTTCAGTCTGTCCATTCGTTTGTGGGTGGAAAGAAGTGCTATATCGATGGGTGATGTGTAATTGATCACAGAGTTGTCTCCAGAATCTGGAGGTGAACTGTGTTCCTCGGTCTGAGGTGAGAATTGGAGGAATACCATGTAGTCTAATGACATGTTGAATAAATAGCTGGGCGGTCTCTGCAGAAGTAGGTAATTTTGAGAAAGGTATGAAATGTGCCATTTTACTGAAAAGGTCTACTACGACAAGGATTGTGTTGTTATTGTTAGATCTTGGGAGCTCGACGATGAAGTCTAGGCCTACATGTTGCCAGGGTCTCTGTGGGACCTGAATAGGCATGAGGAGACCATATGGTGAAGTGTTCTGAGTCTTGGATGAGGCACAGAAAGCACAACTTTGGATATATTCTGTTATAGTCTTCTTCATATGTGGCCACCAGTAGTGCCTAGAGACCTTTTCAAGAGTGCGACGTATGCCCTGATGTCCAGCAGTTGGAATGTCATGGTTATGATATAAAATTTCCTGCTGTAGTGATGGAGGAACATATAATTTTGTATCACGATAGTATAGACCGTCCTGGCATTTCTGTAACTTGAGTTTTGATACACAATGCTGGTTGATGTCAGAAGATTTTAACTTGCAGGAAAAGGTGCTTGAGAGACCTATGAATCTTTCTGGAGGAATAATGTGTTGAACTCCAGTTGGAGTTCTGTAATCAGAGTCTTTTCGAGAAAGAGCATCAGCTTTGCCATTCAGTCTTGCTGGTCTATAAGTGATGGTGAAATTAAATCGGGTGAAATATAGGCACCAGCGAGCTTGACGAGATGAAAGAGTTTTACTTTCTTGTAAGTATTCTAAGTTTTTGTGGTCCGTTATGATCTGAATGGGTTTTATGGTACCCTCTAGGAGGTGTCTCCAATGCTCGAGCGATCTTCTTATCGCCAATAGTTCCTTCTCTCCGATTGGATAGTGGGTCTCTGCAGGAGAGAGTGCCTTAGAATAAAAAGCTATTGGATGTATGGGAGAAGAATCTGAGAGATGTTGAGAGAGAACAGCACCAATCCCATAGTCGGAGGAATCGACTTCTAGGATATAGGGTAAGTTGGGGTCAGGATAGTGTAAAATGGGTGCTGTTGTGAAGCGTTTCTTTAGAAGTTCAAAAGCTGTGCTGGCATCTTTATTCCAAACGAATGGGTTATTGGTTCCAGTTAGACGAGTCAGAGGTTTGACTATTTGAGAGAAGTTCTTTATGAACTTCCTATAATAGTTGGAGAAACCTAGGAATTGTTGGAGTTGTTTCCTATTTTGAGGTTGTTTCCACTCAGTTACTGCGGTTACCTTTGTATCTTCCATCTTGATCCCCTGCGGACTGATGTGATATCCGAGGAATGACAATTCAGTGGTGTGGAAAATACACTTTTCGAGTTTCGCACAAAGATGGTGTTTCCTGAGTCTGTCCAGAACGAGACGGACATGTTGAATATGATCTTCTGGATGGTTGGAGTATATGAGAATATCATCCAGATATATTATCATACAAGTGTCCAATAAATCCCTGAAAATGTCATTCACGAAGTGCTGGAAAGTTCCTGGGGCGTTGCACAGCCCAAAAGGCATAACCAAATACTCAAAATGCCCGTATCTGGTTCTGAATGCGGTTAACCACTCATCACCCTTTCTAATCCGTACCAGATTATACGCCCCACGGAGGTCAAGCTTTGTGAAGATGGTTGCTTGATGGACTCTCTCAATCAGCTCTGGAATGAGGGGTAGAGGGTAGCGATTCTTGATGGTTTTCTTGTTTAACTCGCGGTAATCAATGATAGGTCTGAGAGACTTATCCTTATTGCGGACAAAAAAAATCCCTGCCCCAGCTGGTGATGTAGAAGGACGTATGAAGCCTTTCTTAAGGTTCTCATCGATGTAGTCCTTTAGATGATCAAGTTCAGGTTTGCTGAGAGGATACAAGCGTCCAAAGGGAATTGTTGCTCCTGGTTGTAATTCAATAGGACAGTCGTACTGTCTGTGAGGAGGAAGCGTCTCTGCATGTTTCTTACTGAAAACATCAGAATAGTCTGAATAGACAGCAGGTAGGAGGTTTAAGTCGGTCGATTGTTGAACAAGTGAAATGTGAGAATAGCAGGATGATAGGCAATAGTCGGAATTGAGTGAAACCTGTAAATCCTTCCAATCTATGGTGGGTTGATGCAACGGCAACCATGACAGTCCTAATACTACTGGAAAGAGAGGAGAAGGCAGTATATCAAACACCAAATATTCTGTATGACCTGTTCGAGTCTGTACCAAAAGAGGTTTAGTCTGGTGAAGAATCGGACCAGTTTTAATTGGGGTTCCGTCAATAACTCTAATGCAGACAGGTTTTTTCTTGCACTCAAAAGGAATTTTATTAGTTTTAACAATGTTTAAATCAATATAATAACCACTGGCACCGGAGTCAACAATTGCTTCAATGTTGATTTTCTGCTGCTGCCACTGTAGAGACAAAGGAACACGACAGTAAATAGGGTTATAGGTGATTGTTGAATGTAAAGTACAAACAAGTGACTTACTTTTCTTAGACTTGATAAGTACAGGACAGTCCTTAACGGAATGGGTTGGGCTAGCACAGTACGTACAAAGCTGCAGATTTCTTCTCCGTGTTCTTTCTTGTGAAGAAATCGGGCCTCTGATGATACCTAGGTCCATGGGTTCTTCAGTAGTTTTATGTGGAGGAGTTGAGTGAGGGTAGGAGGTGGCTGCTGTTGTCTGTGAAGTAGCATAGGAACGTTCTAGTTTCCTTTCCCTCAACCTCCTGTCTATTTGTATGACAAGTTTGATCATGGACTCAAGACTATCAGGCATCTCCATTCTCGCAAGCTCATCCTTGATTTGATCGGATAGCCCAAGCCTAAATTGATTTCGTAGTGAAACAGCGTTCCACTGTGAATCCGAACTGTATTGTTTGAATTCTGTGACATAATCTTCAACGGCCCTGCGGCCTTGCTTGAGAGCCCTCATCTTAGCCTCAGCGGTGAGTTGGACATCCGTGTCCTGATATAACTCATCCATACTAGTGAAAAAGGATTGTAGTGAAGATAGGATGGGGTCGTTATTTTCATAACAAGTGTCGGCCCAGACACGAGGTTCACCCCTGAGAAAAGAGACTATAGTGAGAACTCTAATTCTATCTGTACTATAAGTCTTGGGTTTGAGGGTAAAGAGCAAATTGCAAGCATTTTTAAATTGTCGGTATTGCTTCCTATTTCCAGCAAATGTTTCTGGTAGGGAAACCTGGGGTTCAGGGGACAACTCAGTAAGAGAAGCCCTATGACTAATGGTGTCTTTAAGTATACCACGGAGAGTTTGGTTCTCTAGCTGGAGCTCTCGTAGTCCCTGGGAGAGCTGGTCTACCTTCTGTGAAAGATTGTAAACAATCTGTGGTAATTCCGCTGGATCCATTATTTTTTGGCTTAGTATTATATGAGGATTGTGAGAAACCCTTTGGTCTGAAGTCTCTTTTTGGTCTCAGTTGCGGAATTAATTGTTTTCTTAAAGGTCTAAAGATATTTTGTATCACTCGGGATGTTGTTACCAATATTGTGTAATGGCAACTGTGTTACCCTTGTGAGTTGATAGAGGTTGAAATAGTAGATAGTAAGTTTCAGTAAAGCTATCAGCAATACTAAAACCATAAACAGCTGGTGTAACGGTGAATCCCAATAAACTGAGTGCACAGAGTGGTAAATGCACAGCTGGAGTGATAAAGTTATTCCTAATTATATACTGTTAATATGGTGCTACTAGGATGCTGAGCGGTCTGCAGCGCGCTGTGTTCGGAACACAGCGTGACGTCACAAGATTGGGCGTGACAGGACTTTGTTCCCCAGAGATCTTAATCCAATTCAGGGCAGACTTTAGTGGAATTTGGGGCTTATGAGAAGCCAAGTGATAACAGTGTCTCTTAGGTTGTCAGCGTGTGAGAACGCTAACACTTGGAGGTAACAGGAGTGAGCTGCCGAAGGTGAGAGCAGCGTGGAAGTTGCGCTCCGTAATGAAATGAGAGCTGACAGGCGCTGCGTGGTTCTAATCCGCTGTGTGCTGTGAGGACAGCGTGTGTATGGAAACAAACAGGCTGGAGTTGTAAATAATCCTCTGAGTTGTTAAGAGTGGATTTCCTGAGTTAGCAATCTTCACAAAGAACGAAGATTTAGGTAAACTGCAACAGCGTGTCTGAAGACGAAGTTGGAGCTCAGATTTAGGAATCACTGTCTGTTAGGTAGCAAACAAAATACTAAGCACCTGAGTGCAGGTGCGCAAGACTTATGAAGGCTTTGTAGGAGGGGGTCTGCTTAAAGGGCTAGCCCTGACATCGGTGTTAGCTTTAGTGAATAAGATACACAGTATAACATAAGGAGTTGGTGAGGAGGGAGAGGCCGGTGTTAGCTTTAGTGAATAAGATACACAGTATAACATAAGGAGTTGGTGAGGAGGGAGAGTCCGGTGTTAGATTTTGTGAATAAGATACACAGTATAACATAAGGAGTTAGTGAGGCAGAAAAGGCCGGTGTTAGCTTTAGTGAATAAGATACACAGTATAACATAAGGAGTTGGTGAGGAGGGAGAGGCCGGTGTTAGCTTTAGTGAATAAGATACACAATATAACATAAGGAGTTGGTGAGGAGGGAGAGGCCGGTGTTTGCTTTAATGAATAAGATACACAGTATAACACAAGGAGTTGGTGAGGAGGGAGAGGCCGGTGTTAGATTTAGTGAATAAGATACACAGTATAACATAAGGAGTTGGTGAGGAAGGAGAGGTCGGTGTGAGCTTTAGTGAATAAGATACACAGTATAACATAAGGAGTTGTTGAGGACGGAGAAGCCGGTGTTTTAGTTTAATGAATAAGATACACAGTATAACATAAGGAGTTGGTGAGGAGGGAGAGGTCGGTGTTAGCTTTAGTGAATAAGATACACAGTATAACATAAGGAGTTGGTGAGGAGGAAGAGGCCAGTGTTAGCTTTAGTGAATAAGATACACAGTATAACATAAGGAGTTGGTGAGGAGGGAGAGGCCGGTGTTAGGTTTAGTGAATAAGATACACAGTATAACATAAGGAGTTGGTGAGGAGGGAGACGCCGGTGTTTGCTTTAATGAATAAGATACACAGTATAACATAAGGAGTTGGTGAGGAGGGAGAGGCCAGTGTTAGCTTTAGTGAATAAGATACACAATATAACATAAGGAGTTGGTGAGGAGGGAGAGGCCGGTGTTTGCTTTAATGAATAAGATACACAGTATAACACAAGGAGTTGGTGAGGAGGGAGAGGCCAGTGTTAGCTTTAGTGAATAAGATACACAGTATAACATAAGGAGTTGGTGAGGAGGAAGAGGCCAGTGTTAGCTTTAGTGAATAAGATACACAGTATAACATAAGGAGTTGGTGAGGAGGGAGAGGCCGGTGTTAGCTTTAGTGAATAAGATACACAGTATAACATAAGGAGTTGGTGAGGAGGGAGACGCCGGTGTTTGCTTTAATGAATAAGATACACAGTATAACATAAGGAGTTGGTGAGGAGGAAGAGGCCAGTGTTAGCTTTAGTGAATAAGATACACAATATAACATAAGGAGTTGGTGAGGAGGGAGAGGCCGGTGTTTGCTTTAATGAATAAGATACACAGTATAACACAAGGAGTTGGTGAGGAGGGAGAGGCCGGTGTTAGGTTTAGTGAATAAGATACACAGTATAACATAAGGAGTTGGTGAGGACGGAGAAGCCGGTGTTAGCTTTAATGAATAAGATACACAGTATAACATAAGGAGTTGTCACCTGTGTCACATACAGAGGAGGGATAGACCCCTTGGTTTATGTACCTGTGTCACCATACAGAGGAGGGATAGACCCCTTGGTTTATGTACCTGTGTCACCATACAGAGGAGGGATAGACCCCTTGGTTTATGTACCTGTGTCACCATACAGAGGAGGGATAGACCCCTTGGTTTATGTACCTGTGTCACCATACAGAGGGATAGACCCCTTGGTTTATGTACCTGTGTCACCATATAGAGGAGGGATAGACCCAGTGGTTTCTGTATCTGTGTCACCATACAGAGGAGGGATAGACCCCTTGGTTTCTGTACCTGTGTCACCATATAGAGGAGGGATAGACCCCGTGGTTTCTGTATCTGTGTCACCATACAGAGGAGGGATAGACGCTTTGGTTTCTGTACCGGTGTCACCATACAGAGGAGGGATAGACCCCTTGGTTCCTGTACCTCTGTCACCAGTTATCTGTCTGGTGTACATCTCAGATATGATTATACTTACCGCTATATTGACAGCTAATATCAGCTTACTGCTATTCAGTTACACTGCACTCACAATGCAGTGACACCACTGTCTTAATTAGAGTATCCTGAGGCTACTCATTAGTTATTCACTGGTTGACTTTATTATTTATCAACCAGAACCATAGCGCATTAAGAACTAAAACCTGAGTTCTGCAGAATGAAACTGGAGGTTCCCCTCCTGACTCTTGTTTAGCAGTCAGAGGGAGTCTTTATTATTGGCTCAAACACAAACAAAGGGCTAAATTACTTTTTACAAGGTGATTACTGTCCCTTTAAACCAACAGCAGTAAATGTAATTTTTACCATGAACCAGATACAGAGCTACACACAGCACTTGTACCATGAACCAGATACAGAGCTACACACGGCACTTGTACCATGAACCAGATACAGAGCTACACACGGCACTTGTACCATGAACCAGATACAAAGCTACACACAGCACTTGTACCATGAACCTGATACAGAGCTACACACGGCACTTGTACCATGAACCTGATACAGAGCTACACACAGCACTTGTACCATGAACCTGATACAGAGTTACACACAGCACTTGTACCATGAACCTGATACAGAGTTACACACAGCACTTGTACCATGAACCTGATACAGAGCTACACACGGCACTTGTACCATGAACCAGATACAGAGCTACACACAGCACTTGTACCATGAACCTGATACAGAGTTACACACAGCACTTGTACCATGAACCTGATACAGAGCTACACACGGCACTTGTACCATGAACCAGATACAGAGCTACACACGGCACTTGTACCATGAACCTGATACAGAACTACACACGGCACTTGTACCATGAACCAGATACAGAACTACACACAGCACTTGTACCATGAACCTGATACAGAGTTACACACAGCACTTGTAACATGAACCAGATACAGAGCTACACACAGCACTTGTACCATGAACCAGATACAGAGCTACACACAGCACTTGTACTATGAACCTGATACAGAGTTACACACAGCACTTGTACCATGAACCTGATACAGAGCTACACACAGCACTTGTACCATGAACCTGATACAGAGCTACACACAGCACTTGTACCATGAACCTGATACAGAGTTACACACAGCACTTGTACCATGAACCAGATACAGAGCTACACACAGCACTTGTACCATGAACCAGATACAGAGCTACACACAGCACTTGTACCATGAACCTGATACAGAGTTACACACAGCACTTGTACCATGAACCAGATAAAGAGCTACACACAGCACTTGTACCATGAACCTGATACAGAGCTACACACGGCACTTGTACCATGAACCTGATACAGAGCTACACACAGCACTTGTACCATGAACCTGATACAGAGTTACACACGGCACTTGTACCATAAACCTGATACAGAACTACACACAGCACTTGTACCATGAACCTGATACAGAGCTACACACGGCACTTGTACCATGAACCTGATACAGAGCTACACACAGCACTTGTACCATGAACCTGATACAGAGCTACACACGGCACTTGTACCATGAACCAGATACAGAGTTACACACAGCACTTGTACCATGAACCAGATACAGAGTTACACACAGCACTTGTACCATGAACCAGATAAAGAGCTACACACAGCACTTGTACCATGAACCTGATACAGAGCTACACACGGCACTTGTACCATGAACCTGATACAGAGCTACACACAGCACTTGTACCATGAACCTGATACAGAGTTACACACGGCACTTGTACCATAAACCTGATACAGAACTACACACAGCACTTGTACCATGAACCTGATACAGAGCTACACACGGCACTTGTACCATGAACCTGATACAGAGCTACACACAGCACTTGTACCATGAACCTGATACAGAGCTACACACAGCACTTGTACCATGAACCTGATACAGAGCTACACACAGCACTTGTACCATGAACCTGATACAGAGCTACACACAGCACTTGTACCATGAACCTGATACAGAACTACACACAGCACTTGTACCATGAACCTGATACAGAGTTACACACAGCACTTGTACCATGAACCAGATAAAGAGCTACACACAGCACTTGTACCATGAACCTGATACAGAGCTACACACAGCACTTGTACCATGAACCTGATACAGAGTTACACACAGCACTTGTACCATGAACCAGATAAAGAGCTACACACAGCACTTGTACCATAAACCTGATACAGAGCTACACACGGCACTTGTACCATGAACCTGATACAGAACTACACACAGCACTTGTACCATGAACCTGATACAGAGCTACACACGGCACTTGTACCATGAACCTGATACAGAACTACACACAGCACTTGTACCATGAACCAGATACAGAGTTACACACAGCACTTGTACCATGAACCTGATACAGAGATACACACAGCACTTGTACCATGAACCAGATACAGAGCTACACACAGCACTTGTGCCATGAACCAGATACAGAGCTAAACACGGCACTTGTACCATGAACCTGATACAGAGCTACACACAGCACTTGTACCATGAACCTGATAAAGAGCTACACACAGCACTTGTACCATGAACCTGATACAGAGCTACACACAGCACTTGTACCATGAACCTGATACAGAGCTACACACAGCACTTGTACCATGAACCTGATACAGAGCTACACACAGCACTTGTACCATGAAGCAGATACAGAACTACACACAGCACTTGTACCATGAACCTGATACAGAGTTACACACAGCACTTGTACCATGAACCTGATACAGAACTACACACAGCACTTGTACCATGAACCTGATACAGAGCTACACACAGCACTTGTACCATGAACCTGATACAGAGTTACACACGGCACTTGTACCATGAACCAGATACAGAGCTACACACGGCACTTGTACCATGAACCTGATACAGAGCTACACACGGCACTTGTACCATGAACCAGATACAGAGCTACACACAGCACTTGTACCATGAACCAGATACAGAGCTACACACAGCACTTGTACCATGAATCAGATACAGAGCTACACACAGCACTTGTACCATGAACCAGATACAGAGCTACACACAGCACTTGTACCATGAACCTGATAAAGAGTTACACACAGCACTTGTACCATGAACCTGATACAGAGTTACACACAGCACTTGTACCATGAACCTGATACAGAGCTACACACAGCACTTGTACCATGAACCTGATACAGAGCTACACACGGCACTTGTACCATGAACCTGATACAGAGCTACACACAGCACTTGTACCATGAACCTGATAAAGAGTTACACACAGCACTTGTACCATGAACCAGATACAGAGCTATACACAGCACTTGTACCATGAACCTGATACAGAGCTACACACAGCACTTGTACCATGAACCAGATACAGAGTTACACACAGCACTTGTACCATGAACCAGATACAGAGCTACAAACAGCACTTGTACCATGAACCTGATACAGAGCTACACACAGCACTTGTACCATGAACCTGATACAGAGTTACACACAGCACTTGTACCATGAACCTGATACAGAGCTATACACAGCACTTGTACCATGAACCTGATACAGAGCTACACACAGCACTTGTACCATGAACCTGATACAGAGCTACACACAGCACTTGTACCATGAACCAGATACAGAGCTACACACGGCACTTGTACCATGAACCAGATACAGAGCTACACACAGCACTTGTACCATGAACCTGATACAGAGCTACACACAGCACTTGTACCATGAACCTGATACAGAGCTACACACAGCACTTGTACCATGAACCTGATACAGAGTTACACACAGCACTTGTACCATGAACCAGATACAGAGTTACACACAGCACTTGTACCATGAACCTGATACAGAGTTACACACAGCACTTGTACCATGAACCAGATACAGAGCTATACACAGCACTTGTACCATGAACCTGATACAGAGCTACACACAGCACTTGTACCATGAACCAGATACAGAGCTACACACGGCACTTGTACCATGAACCAGATACAGAGCTACACACAGCACTTGTACCATGAACCTGATACAGAACTACACACAGCACTTGTACCATGAACCTGATACAGAGCTACACACAGCACTTGTACCATGAACCATATACAGAGCTACACACAGCACTTGTACCATGAACCTGATACAGAGTTACACACAGCACTTGTACCATGAACCAGATACAGAGTTACACACAGCACTTGTACCATGAACCTGATACAGAGTTACACACAGCACTTGTACCATGAACCTGATACAGAGTTACACACAGCACTTGTACCATGAACCAGATACAGAGCTACACACGGCACTTGTACCATGAACCAGATACAGAGCTACACACAGCACTTGTACCATGAACCTGATACAGAACTACACACAGCACTTGTACCATGAACCTGATACAGAGCTACACACAGCACTTGTACCATGAACCATATACAGAGCTACACACAGCACTTGTACCATGAACCTGATACAGAGTTACACACAGCACTTGTACCATGAACCAGATACAGAGTTACACACAGCACTTGTACCATGAACCTGATACAGAGTTACACACAGCACTTGTACCATGAACCTGATACAGAATTACACACAGCACTTGTACCATGAACCTGATACAGAGCTATACACAGCACTTGTACCATGAACCTGATACAGAGTTACACACAGCACTTGTACCATGAACCTGATACAGAGCTACACACAGCACTTGTACCATGAACCAGATACAGAGTTACACACAGCACTTGTACCATGAACCTGATACAGAGTTACACACAGCACTTGTACCATGAACCTGATACAGAGTTACACACAGCACTTGTACCATGAACATGATACAGAGCTACACACGGCACTTGTACCATGAACCAGATACAGAACTACACACGGCACTTGTACCATGAACCAGATACAGAGCTACACACAGCACTTGTACCATGAACCTGATACAGAGCTACACACAGCACTTGTACCATGAACCAGATACAGAGCTACACACAGCACTTGTACCATGAACCTGATACAGAGCTACACACAGCACTTGTACCATGAACCTGATACAGAGCTACACACGGCACTTGTACCATGAACCTGATACAGAGTTACACACAGCACTTGTACCATGAACCTGATACAGAGTTACACACAGCACTTGTACCATGAACCTGATACAGAGCTACACACAGCACTTGTACCATGAACCTGATACAGAGTTACACACAGCACTTGTACCATGAACCAGATACAGAGCTACACACAGCACTTGTACCATGAACCAGATACAGAGTTACACACAGCACTTGTACCATGAACCAGATACAGAGCTACACACAGCACTTGTACCATGAACCTGATACAGAGCTACACACAGCACTTGTACCATGAACCTGATACAGTTACACACAGCACTTGTACCATGAACCTGATACAGTTACACACAGCACTTGTACCATGAACCTGATACAGAGCTACACACAGCACTTGTACCATGAACCTGATACAGAACTACACACGGCACTTGTACCATGAACCAAATAAAGAGTTACAAACAGCACTTGTACCATGAACCTGATACAGAGTTACACACAGCACTTGTACCATGAACCAGATACAGAGTTACACACAGCACTTGTACCATGAACCTGATACAGAACTACACACAGCACTTGTACCATGAACCAGATACAGAGTTACACACGGCACTTGTACCATGAACCTGATACAGAGCTACACACGGCACTTGTACCATGAACCAGATACAGAGTTACACACAGCACTTGTACCATGAACCTGATACAGAGCTACACACAGCACTTGTACCATGAACCTGATACAGAGCTACACACAGCACTTGTACCATGAACCTGATACAGTTACACACAGCACTTGTACCATGAACCTGATACAGAGCTACACACAGCACTTGTACCATGAACCTGATACAGAACTACACACAGCACTTGTACCATGAACCAGATAAAGAGTTACACACAGCACTTGTACCATGAACCTGATACAGAGTTACACACAGCACTTGTACCATGAACCAGATACAGAGTTACACACAGCACTTGTACCATGAACCAGATACAGAGCTACACACAGCACTTGTACCATGAACCTGATACAGAACTACACACAGCACTTGTACCATGAACCTGATACAGAGCTACACACGGCACTTGTACCATGAACCTGATACAGAGCTACACACAGCACTTGTACTATGAACCAGATACAGAGCTTCCCACAGCACTTGTACCATGAACCAGATACAGAGCTACACACAGCACTTGTACCATGAACCAGATACAGAACTACACACAGCACTTGTACCATGAACCAGATACAGAGCTATACACAGCACTTGTACCATGAACCTGATACAGAGTTACACACAGCACTTGTACCATGAACCAGATACAGAACTACACACGGCACTTGTACCATGAACCTGATACAGAGCTACACACAGCACTTGTACCATGAACCTGATACAGAGTTACACACAGCACTTGTACCATGAACCAGATACAGAACTACACACGGCACTTGTACCATGAACCTGATACAGAACTCCACACAGCACTTGTACCATGAACCTGATACAGAGCTACACACAGCACTTGTACCATGAACCAGATAATGAGTTACACACAGCACTTGTACCATGAACCTGATACCGAGCTACACACGGCACTTGTACCATGAACCTGATACAGAGTTATACACAGCACTTGTACCATGAACCTGATACAGAGCTACACACAGCACTTGTACCATGAACCAGATACAGAGCTACACACAGCACTTGTACCATGAACCTGATACAGAACTAGACACAGCACTTGTAACATGAACCTGATACAGAACTACACACAGCACTTGTACCATGAACCAGATACAGATTTACACACAGCACTTGTACCATGAACCTGATACAGAGCTACACACAGCACTTGTACCATGAACCAGATACAGAGCTACACACAGCACTTGTACCATGAACCAGATACAGAGCTACACACGGCACTTGTACCATGAACCTGATACAGAGCTACACACAGCACTTGTACCATGAACCAGATACAGAGTTACACACAGCACTTGTACCATGAACCTGATACAGAGCTACACACAGCACTTGTACCATGAACCAGATACAGAACTACACACAGCACTTGTACCATGAACCAGATACAGAGCTACACACAGCACTTGTACCATGAACCTGATACAGAGCTACACACAGCACTTGTACCATGAACCTGATACAGAGCTACACACAGCACTTGTACCATGAACCAGATACAGAGTTACACACAGCACTTGTACCATGAACCTGATACAGAAATACACACAGCACTTGTACCATGAACCTGATACAGAGCTACACACAGCACTTGTACCATGAACCTGATACAGAGCTACACACAGCACTTGTACCATGAACCTGATACAGAGCTACACACAGCACTTGTACCATGAACCTGATACAGAGCTACACCACGGCACTTGTACCATGAACCTAATACAGAGCTACACACGGCACTTGTACCATGAACCTGATACAGAACTACACACAGCACTTGTACCATGAACCAGATACAGAGATACACACAGCACTTGTACCATGAACCAGATACAGAACTACACACAGCACTTGTACCATGAACCAGATACAGAGCTACACACAGCACTTGTACCATGAACCATATACAGAGCTACACAGTTCACTTGTACCATGAACCTGATACAGAGTTACACACAGCACTTGTACCATGAACCTGATACAGAGCTACACACAGCACTTGTACCATGAACCAGATACAGAGCTACACACAGCACTTGTACCATGAACCAGATACAAAGCTACACACAGCACTTGTACCATGAACCTGATACAGAGCTACACACAGCACTTGTACCATGAACCAGATACAGAGCTACACACAGCACTTGTACCATGAACCTGATACAGAGCTACACACAGCACTTGTACCATGAACCTGATACAGATCTACACACAGCACTTGTACCATGAACCAGATACAGAGCTACACACAGCACTTGTACCATGAACCTGATACAGAGCTACACACAGCACTTGTACCATGAACCAGATACAGAGTTACACACAGCACTTGTACCATGAACCAGATACAGAGCTACACACAGCACTTGTACAATGAACCTGATACAGAGCTACACACAGCACTTGTACCATGAACCTGATACAGAGCTACACACAGGCACTTGTACCATGAACCTGATACAGAGCTACACACAGCACTTGTACCATGAACCTGATACAGAGCTACACACAGCACTTGTACCATGAACCAGATACAGAGCTACACACAGCACTTGTACCATGAACAAGATACAGAGTCTACACACAGCACTTGTACCATGAACCTGATACAGAGCTACACACAGCACTTGTACCATGAACCTGATACAGAGTTACACACAGCACTTGTACCATGAACCTGATACAGAGCTACACACAGCACTTGTACCATGAACCTGATACAGAGCTACACACAGCACTTGTACCATGAACCAGATACAGAGTCTACACACAGCACTTGTACCATGAACCTGATACAGAGCTACACACAGCACTTGTACCATGAACCAGATACAGAGCTACACACAGCACTTGTACCATGAACCTGATACAGAGCTACACACAGCACTTGTACCATGAACCTGATACAGAGCTACACACAGCACTTGTACCATGAACCTGATACAGAGCTACACACGGCACTTGTACCATGAACCTGATACAGAGCTACACACGCACTTGTACCATGAACCTGATACAGAACTACACACAGCACTTGTACCATGACCCTGATACAGAGCTACACACAGCACTTGTACCATGAACCAGATACAGAGCTACACACAGCACTTGTACCATGAACCTGATACAGAGCTACACACAGCACTTGTACCATGAACCTGATACAGAGTTACACACAGCACTTGTACCATGAACCTGATACAGAGCTACACACAGCACTTGTACCATGAACCAGATACAGAGCTACACACAGCACTTGTACCATGAACCTGATACAGAGCTACACACAGCACTTGTACCATGAACCAGATACAGAGCTACACACAGCACTTGTACCATGAACCAGATACAGAGCTACACACAGCACTTGTACCATGAACCTGATACAGAGCTACACACAGCACTTGTACCATGAACCAGATACAGAGCTACACACAGCACTTGTACCATGAACCTGATACAGAGCTACACACGGCACTTGTACCATGAACCTGATACAGAGCTACACACAGCACTTGTACCATGAACCTGATACAGAGTTACACACGGCACTTGTACCATGAAACCAGATACAGAGCTACACACAGCACTTGTACCATGAACCTGATACAGAGCTACACACGCACTTGTACCATGAACCTGATACAGAGCTACACACAGCACTTGTACCATGAACCTGATACAGAGCTACACACAGGCACTTGTACCATGAACCAGATACAGAGTTACACACAGCACTTGTACCATGAACCAGATACAGAGTTACACACAGCACTTGTACCATGAACCAGATAAAGAGCTACACACAGCACTTTGTACCATGAACCTGATACAAGAGCTACACACAGCACTTGTACCATGAACCTGATACAGAGCTACACACAGGCACTTGTACCATGAACCTGATACAGAAGATTACACACGGCACTTGTACCATAAACCTGATACGAAATACACACAGCACTTTGTACCATGAACCTGATACAGAGCTACACACGGCACTTGTACCATGAACCTGATACAGAGCTACACACAGCACTTGTACATGAACCTGATACAGAGCTACACACAGCACTTGTACCATGAACCTGATACAGAGCTACACACAGCACTTGTACCATGAACCTGATACAGAGCTACACACGGCACTTGTACCATGAACCTGATACAGAACTACACACAGCACTTGTACCATGAACCTGATACAGAGTTACACACAGCACTTGTACCATGAACCAGATAAAGAGCTACACACAGCACTGGTACCATGAACCTGATACAGAGCTACAACACAAGCACTTTGTACCATGAACCTGATACAGAGTTACACACAGCACTTGTACCATGAACCAGATAATGAGCTACACACAGCACTTGTACCATAAACCTGATACAGAGCTACACACGGGCACTTGTACCATGAACCTGATACAGAACTACACACAGCACTTGTACCATGAACCTGATACAGAGCTACACACGGCACTTGTACCATGAACCTGGATACAGAACTACACACAGCACTTGTACCATGAACCAGATACAGAGCTACACACAGCACTTGTACCATGAACCTGATACAGAGATACACACAGCACTTGTACCATGAACCAGATACAGAGCTACACACAGCACTTGTGCCATGAACCAGATACAGAGCTAAACACGGCACTTGTACCATGAACCTGATACAGAGCTACACACAGCACTTGTACCATGAACCTGATAAAGAGCTACACACAGCACTTGTACCATGAACCTGATACAGAGCTACACACAGCACTTGTACCATGAACCTGATACAGAGCTACACACAGCACTTGTACCATGAACCTGATACAGAGCTACACACAGCACTTGTACCATGAAGCAGATACAGAACTACACACAGCACTTGTACCATGAACCTGATACAGAGTTACACACAGCACTTGTACCATGAACCTGATACAGACTACACACAGCACTTGTACCATGAACCTGATACAGAGCTACACACAGCACTTGTACCATGAACCTGATACAGAGTTACACACGGCACTTGTACCATGAACCAGATACAGAGCTACACACGGCACTTGTACCATGAACCTGATACAGAGCTACACACGGCACTTGTACCATGAACCAGATACAGAGCTACACACAGCACTTGTACCATGAACCAGATACAGAGCTACACACAGCACTTGTACCATGAATCAGATACAGAGCTACACACAGCACTTGTACCATGAACCAGATACAGAGCTACACACAGCACTTGTACCATGAACCTGATAAAGAGTTACACACAGCACTTGTACCATGAACCTGATACAGAGTTACACACAGCACTTGTACCATGAACCTGATACAGAGCTACACACAGCACTTGTACCATGAACCTGATACAGAGCTACACACGGCACTTGTACCATGAACCTGATACAGAGCTACACACAGCACTTGTACCATGAACCTGATAAAGAGTTACACACAGCACTTGTACCATGAACCAGATACAGAGCTATACACAGCACTTGTACCATGAACCTGATACAGAGCTACACACAGCACTTGTACCATGAACCAGATACAGAGTTACACACAGCACTTGTACCATGAACCAGATACAGAGCTACACACAGCACTTGTACCATGAACCTGATACAGAGCTACACACAGCACTTGTACCATGAACCTGATACAGAGTTACACACAGCACTTGTACCATGAACCTGATACAGAGCTATACACAGCACTTGTACCATGAACCTGATACAGAGCTACACACAGCACTTGTACCATGAACCTGATACAGAGCTACACACAGCACTTGTACCATGAACCAGATACAGAGCTACACACGGCACTTGTACCATGAACCAGATACAGAGCTACACACAGCACTTGTACCATGAACCTGATACAGAACTACACACAGCACTTGTACCATGAACCTGATACAGAGCTACACACAGCACTTGTACCATGAACCTGATACAGAGTTACACACAGCACTTGTACCATGAACCAGATACAGAGTTACACACAGCACTTGTACCATGAACCTGATACAGAGTTACACACAGCACTTGTACCATGAACCAGATACAGAGCTATACACAGCACTTGTACCATGAACCTGATACAGAGCTACACACAGCACTTGTACCATGAACCAGATACAGAGCTACACACGGCACTTGTACCATGAACCAGATACAGAGCTACACACAGCACTTGTACCATGAACCTGATACAGAACTACACACAGCACTTGTACCATGAACCTGATACAGAGCTACACACAGCACTTGTACCATGAACCATATACAGAGCTACACACAGCACTTGTACCATGAACCTGATACAGAGTTACACACAGCACTTGTACCATGAACCAGATACAGAGTTACACACAGCACTTGTACCATGAACCTGATACAGAGTTACACACAGCACTTGTACCATGAACCTGATACAGAGTTACACACAGCACTTGTACCATGAACCAGATACAGAGCTACACACGGCACTTGTACCATGAACCAGATACAGAGCTACACACAGCACTTGTACCATGAACCTGATACAGAGCTACACACAGCACTTGTACCATGAACCTGATACAGAGCTACACACAGCACTTGTACCATGAACCAGATACAGAGCTACACACAGCACTTGTACCATGAACCTGATACAGAGTTACACACAGCACTTGTACCATGAACCAGATACAGAGTTACACACAGCACTTGTACCATGAACCTGATACAGAGTTACACACAGCACTTGTACCATGAACCTGATACAGAATTACACACAGCACTTGTACCATGAACCTGATACAGAGCTATACACAGCACTTGTACCATGAACCTGATACAGAGTTACACACAGCACTTGTACCATGAACCTGATACAGAGCTACACACAGCACTTGTACCATGAACCAGATACAGAGTTACACACAGCACTTGTACCATGAACCTGATACAGAGTTACACACAGCACTTGTACCATGAACCTGATACAGAGTTACACACAGCACTTGTACCATGAACATGATACAGAGCTACACACGGCACTTGTACCATGAACCAGATACAGAACTACACACGGCACTTGTACCATGAACCAGATACAGAGCTACACACAGCACTTGTACCATGAACCTGATACAGAGCTACACACAGCACTTGTACCATGAACCAGATACAGAGCTACACACAGCACTTGTACCATGAACCTGATACAGAGCTACACACAGCACTTGTACCATGAACCTGATACAGAGCTACACACGGCACTTGTACCATGAACCTGATACAGAGTTACACACGGCACTTGTACCATGAACCTGATACAGAGTTACACACAGCACTTGTACCATGAACCTGATACAGAGCTACACACAGCACTTGTACCATGAACCTGATACAGAGTTACACACAGCACTTGTACCATGAACCAGATACAGAGCTACACACAGCACTTGTACCATGAACCAGATACAGAGTTACACACAGCACTTGTACCATGAACCAGATACAGAGCTACACACAGCACTTGTACCATGAACCTGATACAGAGCTACACACAGCACTTGTACCATGAACCTGATACAGTTACACACAGCACTTGTACCATGAACCTGATACAGTTACACACAGCACTTGTACCATGAACCTGATACAGAGCTACACACAGCACTTGTACCATGAACCTGATACAGAACTACACACGGCACTTGTACCATGAACCAAATAAAGAGTTACAAACAGCACTTGTACCATGAACCTGATACAGAGTTACACACAGCACTTGTACCATGAACCAGATACAGAGTTACACACAGCACTTGTACCATGAACCTGATACAGAACTACACACAGCACTTGTACCATGAACCAGATACAGAGTTACACACGGCACTTGTACCATGAACCTGATACAGAGCTACACACGGCACTTGTACCATGAACCAGATACAGAGTTACACACAGCACTTGTACCATGAACCTGATACAGAGCTACACACAGCACTTGTACCATGAACCTGATACAGAGCTACACACAGCACTTGTACCATGAACCTGATACAGTTACACACAGCACTTGTACCATGAACCTGATACAGAGCTACACACAGCACTTGTACCATGAACCTGATACAGAACTACACACGGCACTTGTACCATGAACCAAATAAAGAGTTACAAACAGCACTTGTACCATGAACCTGATACAGAGTTACACACAGCACTTGTACCATGAACCAGATACAGAGTTACACACAGCACTTGTACCATGAACCAGATACAGAGCTACACACAGCACTTGTACCATGAACCTGATACAGAGCTACACACAGCACTTGTACCATGAACCTGATACAGAGCTACACACGGCACTTGTACCATGAACCTGATACAGAGCTACACACAGCACTTGTACTATGAACCAGATACAGAGCTTCCCACAGCACTTGTACCATAAACCAGATACAGAGCTACACACAGCACTTGTACCATGAACCAGATACAGAACTACACACAGCACTTGTACCATGAACCAGATACAGAGCTATACACAGCACTTGTACCATGAACCTGATACAGAGTTACACACAGCACTTGTACCATGAACCAGATACAGAACTACACACGGCACTTGTACCATGAACCTGATACAGAGCTACACACAGCACTTGTACCATGAACCTGATACAGAGTTACACACAGCACTTGTACCATGAACCAGATACAGAACTACACACGGCACTTGTACCATGAACCTGATACAGAACTCCACACAGCACTTGTACCATGAACCTGATACAGAGCTACACACAGCACTTGTACCATGAACCAGATAATGAGTTACACACAGCACTTGTACCATGAACCTGATACCGAGCTACACACGGCACTTGTACCATGAACCTGATACAGAGTTATACACAGCACTTGTACCATGAACCTGATACAGAGCTACACACAGCACTTGTACCATGAACCAGATACAGAGCTACACACAGCACTTGTACCATGAACCTGATACAGAACTACACACAGCACTTGTAACATGAACCTGATACAGAACTACACACAGCACTTGTACCATGAACCAGATACAGATTTACACACAGCACTTGTACCATGAACCTGATACAGAGCTACACACAGCACTTGTACCATGAACCAGATACAGAGCTACACACAGCACTTGTACCATGAACCAGATACAGAGCTACACACGGCACTTGTACCATGAACCTGATACAGAGCTACACACAGCACTTGTACCATGAACCAGATACAGAGTTACACACAGCACTTGTACCATGAACCTGATACAGAGCTACACACAGCACTTGTACCATGAACCAGATACAGAACTACACACAGCACTTGTACCATGAACCAGATACAGAGCTACACACAGCACTTGTACCATGAACCTGATACAGAGCTACACACAGCACTTGTACCATGAACCTGATACAGAGCTACACACAGCACTTGTACCATGAACCAGATACAGAGCTACACACAGCACTTGTACCATGAACCTGATACAGAAATACACACAGCACTTGTACCATGAACCTGATACAGAGCTACACACAGCACTTGTACCATGAACCTGATACAGAGCTACACACAGCACTTGTACCATGAACCTGATACAGAGCTACACACAGCACTTGTACCATGAACCTGATACAGAGCTACACACGGCACTTGTACCATGAACCTAATACAGAGCTACACACGGCACTTGTACCATGAACCTGATACAGAACTACACACAGCACTTGTACCATGAACCAGATACAGAGTTACACACAGCACTTGTACCATGAACCAGATACAGAACTACACACAGCACTTGTACCATGAACCAGATACAGAGCTACACACAGCACTTGTACCATGAACCATATACAGAGCTACACAGTTCACTTGTACCATGAACCTGATACAGAGTTACACACAGCACTTGTACCATGAACCTGATACAGAGCTACACACAGCACTTGTACCATGAACCAGATACAGAGCTACACACAGCACTTGTACCATGAACCAGATACAAAGCTACACACAGCACTTGTACCATGAACCTGATACAGAGCTACACACAGCACTTGTACCATGAACCAGATACAGAGCTACACACAGCACTTGTACCATGAACCTGATACAGAGCTACACACAGCACTTGTACCATGAACCTGATACAGAACTACACACGGCACTTGTACCATGAACCAAATAAAGAGTTACAAACAGCACTTGTACCATGAACCTGATACAGAGTTACACACAGCACTTGTACCATGAACCAGATACAGAGTTACACACAGCACTTGTACCATGAACCAGATACAGAGCTACACACAGCACTTGTACCATGAACCTGATACAGAACTACACACAGCACTTGTACCATGAACCTGATACAGAGCTACACACGGCACTTGTACCATGAACCTGATACAGAGCTACACACAGCACTTGTACTATGAACCAGATACAGAGCTTCCCACAGCACTTGTACCATAAACCAGATACAGAGCTACACACAGCACTTGTACCATGAACCAGATACAGAACTACACACAGCACTTGTACCATGAACCAGATACAGAGCTATACACAGCACTTGTACCATGAACCTGATACAGAGTTACACACAGCACTTGTACCATGAACCAGATACAGAACTACACACGGCACTTGTACCATGAACCTGATACAGAGCTACACACAGCACTTGTACCATGAACCTGATACAGAGTTACACACAGCACTTGTACCATGAACCAGATACAGAACTACACACGGCACTTGTACCATGAACCTGATACAGAACTCCACACAGCACTTGTACCATGAACCTGATACAGAGCTACACACAGCACTTGTACCATGAACCAGATAATGAGTTACACACAGCACTTGTACCATGAACCTGATACCGAGCTACACACGGCACTTGTACCATGAACCTGATACAGAGTTATACACAGCACTTGTACCATGAACCTGATACAGAGCTACACACAGCACTTGTACCATGAACCAGATACAGAGCTACACACAGCACTTGTACCATGAACCTGATACAGAACTAGACACAGCACTTGTAACATGAACCTGATACAGAACTACACACAGCACTTGTACCATGAACCAGATACAGATTTACACACAGCACTTGTACCATGAACCTGATACAGAGCTACACACAGCACTTGTACCATGAACCAGATACAGAGCTACACACAGCACTTGTACCATGAACCAGATACAGAGCTACACACGGCACTTGTACCATGAACCTGATACAGAGCTACACACAGCACTTGTACCATGAACCAGATACAGAGCTACACACAGCACTTGTACCATGAACCTGATACAGAGCTACACACAGCACTTGTACCATGAACCAGATACAGAACTACACACAGCACTTGTACCATGAACCAGATACAGAGCTACACACAGCACTTGTACCATGAACCTGATACAGAGCTACACACAGCACTTGTACCATGAACCTGATACAGAGCTACACACAGCACTTGTACCATGAACCAGATACAGAGTTACACACAGCACTTGTACCATGAACCTGATACAGAAATACACACAGCACTTGTACCATGAACCTGATACAGAGCTACACACAGCACTTGTACCATGAACCTGATACAGAGCTACACACAGCACTTGTACCATGAACCTGATACAGAGCTACACACAGCACTTGTACCATGAACCTGATACAGAGCTACACACGGCACTTGTACCATGAACCTAATACAGAGCTACACACGGCACTTGTACCATGAACCTGATACAGAACTACACACAGCACTTGTACCATGAACCAGATACAGAGTTACACACAGCACTTGTACCATGAACCAGATACAGAACTACACACAGCACTTGTACCATGAACCAGATACAGAGCTACACACAGCACTTGTACCATGAACCATATACAGAGCTACACAGTTCACTTGTACCATGAACCTGATACAGAGTTACACACAGCACTTGTACCATGAACCTGATACAGAGCTACACACAGCACTTGTACCATGAACCAGATACAGAGCTACACACAGCACTTGTACCATGAACCAGATACAAAGCTACACACAGCACTTGTACCATGAACCTGATACAGAGCTACACACAGCACTTGTACCATGAACCAGATACAGAGCTACACACAGCACTTGTACCATGAACCTGATACAGAGTTACACACGGCACTTGTACCATGAACCAGATACAGAGCTACACACAGCACTTGTACCATGAACCAGATACAGAGCTACACACAGCACTTGTACCATGAACCAGATACAGAGCTACACACAGCACTTGTACCATGAACCTGATACAGAGCTACACACAGCACTTGTACCATGAACCTGATACAGAGCTACACACGGCACTTGTACCATGAACCTGATACAGAGTTACACACAGCACTTGTACCATGAACAAGATACAGAGCTACACACAGCACTTGTACCATGAACCTGATACAGAGCTACACACAGCACTTGTACCATGAACCTGATACAGTTACACACAGCACTTGTACCATGAACCAGATACAGAGTTACACACAGCACTTGTACCATGAACCTGATACAGAGCTACACACAGCACTTGTACCATAAACCTGATACAGAGCTACACACAGCACTTGTACCATGAACCAGATACAGAGCTACACACAGCACTTGTACCATGAACCAGATACAGAGTTACACACAGCACTTGTACCATGAACCTGATACAGAACTACACACAGCACTTGTACCATGAACCTGATACAGAGTTACACACAGCACTTGTACCATGAACCAGATACAGAGTTACACACAGCACTTGTACCATGAACCTGATACAGAGCTACACACAGCACTTGTACCATGAACCTGATACAGTTACACACAGCACTTGTACCATGAACCTGATACAGAGCTACACACAGCACTTGTACCATGAACCAGATACAGAGCTACACACAACACTTGTACCATGAACCTGATACAGAGTTACACACGGCACTTGTACCATGAACCTGATACAGAGCTACACACAGCACTTGTACCATGAACCTGATACAGAACTACACACGGCACTTGTACCATGAACCTGATACAGAGTTACACACGGCACTTGTACCATGAACCAGATACAGAGCTACACACAGCACTTGTACCATGAACCTGATACAGAACTACACACGGCACTTGTACCATGAACCAGATAAAGAGTTACACACAACACTTGTACCATGAACCAGATACAGAGTTACACACAGCACTTGTACCATGAACCTGATACAGAGCTACACACAGCACTTGTACCATGAACCTGATACAGTTACACACAGCACTTGTACCATGAACATGATACAGAGCTACACACAGCACTTGTACCATGAACCTGATACAGAACTACACACGGCACTTGTACCATGAACCAGATAAAGAGTTACACACAGCACTTGTACCATGAACCTGATACAGAGCTACACACAGCACTTGTACCATGAACCAGATACAGAGTTACACACAGCACTTGTACCATAAACCTGATACAGAGCTACACACGGCACTTGTACCATGAACCAGATACAGAGCTACACACAGCACTTGTACCATGAATCTGATACAGAACTACACACAGCACTTGTACCATGAACCTGATACAGAACTCCACACAGCACTTGTACCATGAACCAGATAATGAGTTACACACAGCACTTGTACCATGAACCAGATACAGAGCTACACACAGCACTTGTACCATGAACCTGATACAGAGCTACACACAGCACTTGTACCATGAACCTGATACAGAGCTACACACGGCACTTGTACCATGAACCAGATACAGAGTTACACACAGCACTTATACCATGAACCAGATACAGAGCTACACACAGCACTTGTACCATGAACCTGATACAGAGCTACACACGGCACTTGTACCATGAACCTGATACAGAGCTACACACAGCACTTGTACCATGAACCTGATACAGAGCTACACACGGCACTTGTACCATGAACCTGATACAGAACTACACACAGCACTTGTACCATGAACCTGATACAGAGTTACACACAGCACTTGTACCATGAACCAGATACAGAGCTACACACGGCACTTGTACCATGAACCTGATACAGAACTACACACAGCACTTGTACCATGAACCTGATACAGAGCTACACACAGCACTTGTACCATGAACCTGATACAGAGCTACACACAGCACTTGTACTATGAACCTGATACAGAGTTACACACAGCACTTGTACCATGAACCTGATACAGAGCTACACACAGCACTTGTACCATGAACCTGATACAGAGCTATACACAGCACTTGTACCATGAACCTGATACAGAGCTAAACACAGCACTTGTACCATGAACCTGATACAGAACTACACACGGCACTTGTACCATGAACCAGATACAGAGCTACACACAGACACAGCACTTGTACCATGAACCTGATACAGAGCTACACACGGCACTTGTACCATGAACCTGATACAGAGCTAAACACAGCACTTGTACCATGAACCTGATACAGAACTACACACGGCACTTGTACCATGAACCAGATAGCTCTGATTTTCTAGCGTCTGAACCATTAGAACGTGTCATTATTGCTGTAATATAGGTCTGACAGGAGTAATAGTTATCTGTTTCCTTTCGCGCACATGAAAACGCAGAAGTTTATATGGCTAAAATAGATTTTTTGTGTTAAAAATAGATTCAATTAAAAGTATTTAAAGGGACAGTTTACCCTAATTTGTTCTCCACTTTAATCTGTTCATAATGATTTATTTTACCTGTTGAGGAGTGTTAAATTGTTTACAAATAAATCATTTTACTTTACTTCACCATTTGAAATAGCTGATTTTCTCTCCGGTATCCCTACCAAACTCAGAACTCAGGAGTATGCATAAATACCTAAACTCAGAATTGAGGAGTGTGCATGTGTCATGAGCACTATATGACATATTGACTGCAGGAGGTTTTATTGTAACTGTTTCTAGCTAGGGTTGTGTTTTATAAAAATCAGGAGTTGTGGCACGCTATACACATAAAGGATCCCAGCTCCTACAGCTCACCATGACGCAAGCTAGACTAGGTGCCAGTCCTGGGTCTAGTTCTGTTCCTTATAGATTTTATTGTTCTGGTGTGTAGCTAGGGATCCCAGCCCCTACAGCTCACCATGACACAAGCTAGACTTCTAAGTGCCAGTCCTGGGTCTAGTTCTGTTCCTTATAGATTTTATTGTTCTGGTGTCTAGCTAGGGATCCCAGCCCCTACAGCTCACCATGACACAAGCTAGACTAAGTGCCAGTCCTGGGTCTAGTTCTGTTTATTATAGATTTTATTGTTCTGGTGTCTAGCTAGGGATCCCAGTCCCTACAGCTCACCATGACACAAGCTAGACTAAGTGCCAGTCCTGGGACTAGTTCTGTTTCTTATAGATTTTATTGTTCTGGTGTGTAGCTAGGGATCCCAGCCCCTACAGCTCACCATGACACAAGCTAGACTAAGTGCCAGTCCTGGGTCTAGTTCTGTTTATTATAGATTTTATTGTTCTGGTGTCTAGCTAGGGATCCCAGTCCCTACAGCTCACCATGACACAAGCTAGACTAGGTGTCAGTCCTGGGACTAGTTCTGTTTCTTATAGATTTTATTGTTCTGGTGTGTAGCTAGGGATCCCAGCCCCTACAGCTCACCATGACACAAGCTAGACTAGGTGCCAGTCCTCGGTCTAGTTCTGTTCCTTATAGATTTTATTGTTCTGGTGTCTAGCTAGGGATCCCAGCCCATACAGCTCACCATGACACAAGCTAGACTAGGTGCCAGTCCTCGGTCTAGTTCTGTTTCTTATAGATTTTATTGTTCAGGTGTCTAGCTAGGGATCCCAGCCCCTACAGCTCACCATGACACAAGCTAGACTAGGTGTCAGTCCTGGGACTAGTTCTGTTTCTTATAGATTTTATTGTTCTGGTGTCTAGCTAGGGATACCAGCTCCTACAGCTCACCATGACACAAGCTAGACTAAGTGCCAGTCCTGGGACTAGTTCTGTTTCTTATAGATTTTATTGTTCTGGTGTCTAGCTAAGGATCCCAGCCCCTACAGCTCACCATGACACAAGCTAGAATAGGTGCCAGTCCTGGGACTAGTTCTGTTTCTTATACATTTTATTGTTCTGGTGTCTAGCTAGGGATCCCAGCCCCTACAGCTCACCATGACACAAGTTAGACTAAGTGCCAGTCCTGGGACTAGTTCTGTTTCTTATAGATTTTATTGTTCTGGTTTCTAGCTAGGGATCCCAGCCCCTACAGCTCACCATGACACAAGCTAGAATAGGTGCCAGTCCTGGGACTAGTTCTGTTTCTTATACATTTTATTGTTCTAGTGTCTAGCTAGGGAACCCAGCCCCTGCAGCTCACCATGACACAAGCTAGACTAGGTGTCAGTCTTGGGACTAGTTCTGTTTCTTATAGTTTTTATTGTTCTGGTGTCTAGCTAGGGATCCCAGCCCCTACAGCTCACCATGACACAAGCTAGACTAGGTGTCAGTCCTGGGACTAGTTCTGTTTCTTATAGATTTTATTGTTCTGGTGTCTAGCTAGGGATCCCAGCCCCTACAGCTCACCATGACACAAGCTAGACTAGGTGCCAGTCCTGGGACTAGTTCTGTTTATTATAGATTTTATTGTTCCGGTGTCTAGCTAGGGATCTCAGCCCCTACAGCTCACCATGACACAAGCTAGACTAGGTGTCAGTCCTGGGACTAGTTCTGTTTCTTATAGATTTTATTGTTCTGGTGTCTAGCTAGGGATGCCGGCCCCTACAGCTCACAATGACACAAGCTAGACTAGGTGCCAGTCCTGGGACTAGTTCTGTTTCTTATAGATTTTATTGTCCTGGTGTCTAGCTAGATATCCCAGTCCCTACAGCTCACCATGACACAAGCTAGACTAGGTGCCAGTCCTGGGTCTAGTTCTGTTTCTTATATATTTTATTGTTCTGGTGTCTAGCTAGAGATCCCCGCCTCTAAAGCTTACCATGACACAAGCTAGACTAGGTGCCAGTCCTGGGTCTAGTTCTGTTTCTTATATATTTTATTGTTCTGGTGTCTAGCTAGGGATCTCAGCCCCTACAGGTCACCATGACACAAGCTATTCTAGGTGCCAGTCCTAGGTCTAGTTCTGTTTCTTATAGATTTTATTGTTCTGGTGTCTAGCTAGGGATCCCAGCCCCTACAGCTCACCATGACACAAGCTAGACTAGGTGCCAGTCCTGAGTCTAGTTCTGTTTCTTATATATTTTATTGTTCTGGTGTCTAGCTAGGGATCTCAGCCCCTACAGGTCACCATGACACAAGCTAGACTAGGTGCCAGTCCTGGGTCTAGTTCTGTTTTTTATAGATTTTATTGTTCTGGTGTCTAGCTAGGGATCCCGGCCCCTACAGCTCACCATGACACAAGCTAGACTAGGTGCCAGTCCTGAGTCTAGTTCAGTTTCTTATAGATTTTATTGTTCTGGTGTCTAGCTAGGGATCCCAGCCCCTACAGCTCACCATGACACAAGCTAGACTAGGTGCCAGTCCTAGGACTAGTTCTGTTTCTTATATATTTTATTGTTCTGTTGTTTAGCTAGGTATCCCATCCCCTACAGCTCACCATGACACAAGATAGACTAGGTGCCAGTCCTGGTTCTAGTTCTGTTTCTTAAATATTTTATTGTTCTGGTGTCTAGCTAGGGATCACAGCCCCTACTGCTCACCATGACACAAGATAGACTAGGTGCCAGTCCTGGGACTAGTTCTTTTTCTTTTAGATTTTATTGTTCTGGTGTGTAGCTAGGGATCCCAGTCCCTACAGCTCACCATGACACAAGATAGACTAGGTGCCAGTCCTGGTTCTAGTTCTGTTTATTATAGATTTTATTGTTCTGGTGTCTAGCTAGGGATCCCAGCCCCTACAGCTCACCATGACACAAGATAGACTAGGTGCCAGTCCTGGTTCTAGTTCTGTTTCTTATAGATTTTATTGTTCTGGTGTCTAGCTAGGGATCCCAGCCCCTACTGCTCACCATGACACAAGATAGACTAGGTGCCAGTCCTGGGACTAGTTCTTTTTCTTATAGATTTTATTGTTCTGGTGTGTAGCTAGGGATCCCAGTCCCTACAGCTCACCATGACACAAGCTAGACTAGGTGCCAGTCCTTGGTCTAGTCCTGTTTCTTATAGATTTTATTGTTCAGGTGTCTAGCTAGGGATCACAGTCCCTACAGCTCACCATGACACAAGCTAGACTAGGTGCCAGTCCTGGGACTAGTTCTTTTTCTTATAGATTTTATTGTTCTGGTGTCTAGCTAGGGATCCCAGCCCCTACTGCTCACCATGACACAAGCTAGACTATGTGCCAGTCCTGGGACTAGTTATTTTTCTTATAGATTTTATTGTTCTGGTGTGTAGCTAGGGATCCCAGTCCCTACAGCTCACCATGACACAATCTAGACTAGGTGCCAGTCCTGGGTCTAGTCCTATTTCTTATAGATTTTATTGTTCAGGTGTCTAGCTAGGGATCCCAGTCCCTACAGCTCACCATGACACAAGCTAGACTAGGTGCCAGTCCTGGGACTAGTTCTCTTTCTTATAGATTTTATTGTTCTGCTTTCTAGCTAGGGATCCCAGCCCCTACAGCTCACCATGACACAAGCTAGACTAGGTGCCAGTCATGGGTCTAGTTCTGTTTAAAATCTATAATAAACATAACTAGTACCAGGACTGGCACCTAGTCTAGCTTGTGTCCTGGGACTAATTCTGTTTCTTATAGATTTTATTTTGCTGGTGTCTAGCTAGGGTAGATAGAGGATAAAAGTCCTCAGAGGGTGCGCAGGTGCTGACAAATTGTTTGAAGATAGGAACTTGAAGGCGATGGCTGCACTCCCGATATTCGGTCCCAATGGAATCCGGAGCTGTGAGAGAGGAAGAGAAGAGAGGCACCCAAACCATAAAACAGTATCGTGGTGTGAAATATTAGGAGCCCCTCGCTGCCAGATAACCCCGCTGATCCAGATACTCACAAAATTGGCGGCACGGATGACGTGCCTCTATGCGCAGGTCGGGACTGTTGAGAGTCGCCCGACTGACACACCTCCGTGAGTGTACGTCACTCCCTGTCCACCAATCGACAAGCACCTCTGCTGGCCTCGTGTGTCTCCGAACGAACCCGAACACTGCCACTGAAGGTGTCGGATATACAGCGCCGGGCACAGGCAGCAGGTCTCAGCATACGATGGGGGATGGAATAGGGTAGTAAAAACAACAGGACCGGACAGGTATATAAAACGTCTGTATTTATTTTAAAAGAAAACAACAGCTAGCCGGGAAACGCGTTGCTGTTGTTTTCTTTTAAAATATATACAGACGTTTTATATACCTGTCCGGTATATCCGACACCTTCAGTGGCAGTGTTCGGGTTCGTTCGGAGACACACAAGGCCAGCAGAGGTGCTTGTCGATTGGTGGACAGGGAGTGACGTACACTCACGGAGGTGTGTCAGTCGGGCGACTCTCAACAGTCCCGACCTGCGCATAGAGGCACGTCATCCGTGCCGCCAATTTTGTGAGTATCTGGATCAGCGGGGTTATCTGGCAGCGAGGGGCTCCTAATATTTCAAACCACGATACTGTTTTATGGTTTGGGCGCCTCTCTTCTCTTCCTCTGTCTAGCTAGGGATCTCAGCCCATACAGCTCACCATGACACAAGCTAGACTAGGTGCCAGTCCTGGGACTAGTTCTGTTTCTTATACATTTTATTGTTCTGGTGTGTAGCTATGGATCCCAGCCATTACAGCTCACCACGACACAAGCTAGACTAGGTGCCAGTCCTTGGACTAATTCTGTTTCGTATAGATTTTATTGTTCTGGTGTCTAGCTAGGGATCCCAGCCCCTACAGCTCACCATGACTCAAGCTAGACTATTTGCCAGTCCTGGGACTAGTTCTGTTTATTATAGATTTAATTGTTCTGGTGTCTAGCTAGGAATCTCAGCCCCTACAGCTCACCATGACACAAGCTAGACTAGGTGTCAGTCCTGGGACTAGTTCTGTTTCTTATAGATTTTATTGTTCTGGTGTCTAGCTAGGGATTCCAGTCCCTACAGCTCACCATGACACAAGCTAGACTAGGTGCCAGTCCTGGGACTAGTTCTGTTTCTTATACATTTTATTGTTCTGGTGTGTAGCTATGGATCCCAGCCATTACAGCTCACCATGACACAAGCTAGACTAGGTGCCAGTCCTTGGACTAATTCTGTTTCTTATAGATTTTATTGTTCTGGTGTCTAGCTAGGGATCCCAGCCCCTACAGCTCACCATGACTCAAGCTAGACTATTTGCCAGTCCTGGGACTAGTTCTGTTTCTTATAGATTTTATTGTTCTGGTGTCTAGCTAGGCATCTCAGCCCCTACAGCTCACCATGACACAAGCTAGACTAGGTGTCAGTCCTGGGACTAGTTCTGTTTCTTATAGATTTTATTGTTCTGGTGTCTAGCTAAGGATCCCAGCCCCTACAGCTCACCATGACACATGCTAGACTAGGTGTCAGTCCTGGGACTAGTTCTGTTTATTATAGATTTTATTGTTCTGGTGTCTAGCTAGGGATCCCAGGTCCTACAGCTCACCATGACACAAGCTAGACTAAGTGCTAATACTGGGACTAGTTCTGTTTATTATAGATTTTATTGTTCTGGTGTCTAGCTAGGGATCCCAGTCCCTACAGCTCACCATGACACAAGATCGACTAGGTGCCAGTCCTGGTTCTAGTTCTGTTTCTTATAGATTTTATTGTTCTGGTGTCTAGCTAGGGATCCCAGCCCCTACAGCTCACCATGACACAAGCTAGACTAGGTTCCAGTCCTGGAACTAGTTCTGTTTATTATAGATTTTATTGTTCTGGTGTCTAGCTAGGGATCCCAGCCCCTACAGCTCACCATGACACAAGCTAGACTAGGTGCCAGTCCTAGGACTAGTTCTGTTTATTATAGATTTTATTGTTCTGGTGTCTAGCTAGGGATCCCAGCCCCTGCAGCTCACCATGACACAAGCTAGACTAGGTGCCAGTCCTGGGTCTAGTTCTGTTTATTATAGATTTTATTGTTCTGGTGTCTAGCTAGGGATCCCAGCTCCTACAGCTCACCATGACACAAGCTAGACTAAGTGCTAATACTGGGACTAGTTCTGTTTATTATAGATTTTATTGTTCTGGTGTCTAGCTAGGGATCCCAGCCCCTACAGCTCACCATGACACAAGATCGACTAGGTGCCAGTCCTGGTTCTAGTTCTGTTTCTTATAGATTTTATTGTTCTGGTGTCTAGCTAGGGATCACAGCCCCTACTGCTCACCATGACACAAGCTATTCTAGGTGCCAGTCCTGGGACTAGTTCTGTTTATTATAGATTTTATTGTTCTGGTGTCTAGCTAGGGATCCCAGCCCCTACAGCTCACCATGACACAAGCTATACTAAGTGCTAATACTGGGACTAGTTCTTTTTTCTTATATATTTTATTGTTCTGGTGTCTAGCTAGGGATCACAGCCCCTACTGCTCACCATGACACAAGCTATTCTAGGTGCCAGTCCTGGGACTAGTTCTGTTTATTATAGATTTATTGTTCTGGTGTCTAGCTAGGGATCCCAGCTCCTACTGCTCACCATGACACAAGCTAGACTAGGTGTCAGTCCTGGGTCTAGTTCTGTTTATTATAGATTTTATTGTTCTGGTGTCTAGCTAGGGATCCCAGCTCCTACAGCTCACCATGACACAAGCTAGACTAGGTGTCAGTCCTGAGTCTAGTTCTGTTCCTTATAGATTTTATTGTTCCGGTGTCTAGCTAGGGATCCCAGCTCCTACAGCTCACCATGACACAAGCTAGACTAGGTGTCAGTCCTGGGACTAGTTCTGTTTCTTATAGATTTTATTGTTCTGGTGTCTAGCTAGGGATCCCAGTCCCTACTGCTCACCATGACACAAGCTAGACTAGGTGCCAGTCCTGGGACTAGTTCTGTTTCTTATAGATTTTATTGTTCTGGTGTGTAGCTAGGGATCTCAGCCCCTACAGCTCACCATGACACAAGCTAGACTAGGTGCCAGTCCTAGGACTAGTTCTGTTTATTATAGATTTTATTGTTCTGGTGTCTAGCTAGGGATCCCAGCCCCTGCAGCTCACCATGACACAAGCTAGACTAGGTGCCAGTCCTAGGACTAGTTCTGTTTCTTATAGATTTTATTGTTCTGGTGTGTAGCTAGGGATCTCAGCCCCTACAGCTCACCATGACACAAGCTAGACTAGGTGCCAGTCCTAGGACTAGTTCTGTTTATTATAGATTTTATTGTTCTGGTGTCTAGCTAGGGATCCCAGCCCCTGCAGCTCACCATGACACAAGCTAGACTAGGTGCCAGTCCTAGGACTAGTTCTGTTTCTTATAGATTTTATTGTTCTGGTGTCTAGCTAGGGATCCCAGCCCTTACAGCTCACCATGACACAAGCTAGACTAGGTGCCAGTCCTGGGACTAGTTCTGTTTATTATAGATTTTATTGTTCTGGTGTCTAGCTAGGGATCCCAGCTCCTACAGCTCACCATGACACAAGCTAGACTAGGTGCCAGTCCTGGGACTAGTTCTGTTTATTATAGATTTTATTGTTCTGGTGTCTAGCTAGGGATCCCAGCTCCTACAGCTCACCATGACACAAGCTAGACTAAGTGCTAATACTGGGACTAGTTCTATTTATTATAGATTTTATTGTTCTGGTGTCTAGCTAGGGATCCCAGCCCCTACAGCTCACCATGACACAAGATCGACTAGGTGCCAGTCCTGGTTCTAGTTCTGTTTCTTATAGATTTTATTGTTCTGGTGTCTAGCTAGGGATCACAGCCCCTACTGCTCACCATGACACAAGCTAGACTAAGTGCTAATACTGGGACTAGTTCTGTTTATTATAGATTTTATTGTTCTGGTGTCTAGCTAGGGATCTCAGCCCCTACAGGTCACCATGACACAAGCTATTCTAGGTGCCAGTACTGGGACTAGTTCTGTTTATTATAGATTTTATTATTCTGGTGTCTAGCTAGGGATCCCAGCTCCTACAGCTCACCATGACACAAGCTAGACTAGGTGTCAGTCCTGGGTCTAGTTCTGTTTATTATAGATTTTATTGTTCTGGTGTCTAGCTAGGGATCCCAGCTCCTACAGCTCACCATGACACAAGCTAGACTAGGTGCCACTCCTGGGACTAGTTCTGTTTCTTATAGATTTTATTGTTCTGGTGTCTAGCTAGGGATCCCAGCTCCTACAGCTCACCATGACACAAGCTAGACTAGGTGCCAGTCCTGGGTCTAGTTCTGTTTATTATAGATTTTATTGTTCTGGTGTCTAGCTAGGGATCCCAGCTCCTACAGCTCACCATGACACAAGCTAGACTAGGTGCCAGTCCTGGGACTAGTTCTGTTTCTTATAGATTTTATTGTTCTGGTGTCTAGCTAGGGATCCCAGCTCCTACAGCTCACCATGACACAAGCTAGACTAGGTGTCAGTCCTGGGACTAGTTCTGTTTCTTATAGATTTTATTGTTCTGGTGTCTAGCTAGGGATCCCAGCCCCTACAGCTCACCATGACACAAGCTATTCTAGGTGCCAGTCCTGGGACTAGTTCTGTTTATTATAGATTTTATTGTTCTGGTGTCTAGCTAGGGATCCCAGCTCCTACAGCTCACCATGACACAAGCTAGACTAGGTGCCAGTCCTGGGTCTAGTTCTGTTTCTTATAGATTTTATTGTTCTGGTGTCTAGCTAGGGATCCCAGCTCCTACAGCTCACCATGACACAAACTAGACTAGGTGTCAGTCCTGGGACTAGTTCTGTTTCTTATAGATTTTATTGTTCTGGTGTCTAGCTAGGGATCCCAGCTCCTACAGCTCACATGACACAAGCTAGACTAGGTGCCAGTCATGGGTCTAGTTCTGTTTCTTATAGATTTTATTGTTCTGGTGTCTAGCTAGGGATCCCAGCCCCTACAGCTCACCATGACACAAGATAGACTAGGTGCCAGTCCTGGTTCTAGTTCTGTTTCTTATAGATTTTATTGTTCTGGTGTCTAGCTAGGGATCCCAGCTCCTACAGCTCACCATGACACAAGCTAGACTAGGTGTCAGTCCTGGGACTAGTTCTGTTTCTTATAGATTTTATTGTTCTGGTGTCTAGCTAGGGATCCCAGCCCCTACAGCTCACCATGACACAAGCTATTCTAGGTGCCAGTCCTGGGACTAGTTCTGTTTATTATAGATTTTATTGTTCTGGTGTCTAGCTAGGGATCCCAGCTCCTACAGCTCACCATGACACAAGCTAGACTAGGTGTCAGTCCTGGGACTAGTTCTGTTTCTTATAGATTTTATTGTTCTGGTGTCTAGCTAGGGATCCCAGCCCCTACAGCTCACCATGACACAAGCTATTCTAGGTGTCAGTCCTGGGACTAGTTCTGTTTATTATAGATTTTATTGTTCTGGTGTCTAGCTAGGGATCCCAGCCCCTACAGCTCACCATGACACAAGCTATTCTAGGTGCCAGTCCTGGGACTAGTTCTGTTTATTATAGATTTTATTGTTCTGGTGTCTAGCTAGGGATCCCAGCTCCTACAGCTCACCATGACACAAGCTAGACTAGGTGTCAGTCCTGGGACTAGTTCTGTTTCTTATAGATTTTATTGTTCTGGTGTCTAGCTAGGGATCCCAGCCCCTACAGCTCACCATGACTCAAGCTAGACTATTTGCCAGTCCTGGGACTAGTTCTGTTTCTTATAGATTTTATTGTTCTGGTGTCTAGCTAGACATCTCAGCCCCTACAGCTCACCATGACACAAGCTAGACTAGGTGTCAGTCCTGGGACTAGTTCTGTTTCTTATAGATTTTATTGTTCTGGTGTCTAGCTAAGGATCCCAGCCCCTACAGCTCACCATGACACATGCTAGACTAGGTGTCATTCCTGGGACTAGTTCTGTTTCTTATAGATTTTATTGTTCTGGTGTCTAGCTAGGGATCCCAGCCCCTACAGCTCACCATGACACAAGCTATTCTAGGTGCCAGTCCTGGGACTAGTTCTGTTTCTTATAGATTTTATTGTTCTGGTGTCTAGCTAGGGATCCCAGCCCCTACAGCTCACCATGACACAAGCTATTCTAGGTGCCAGTCCTGGGACTAGTTCTGTTTCTTATAGATTTTATTGTTCTGGTGTCTAGCTAGGGATCCCAGCTCCTACAGCTCACCATGACACAAGCTAGACTAGGTGTCAGTCCTGGGTCTAGTTCTGTTTATTATAGATTTTATTGTTCTGGTGTCTAGCTAGGGATCCCAGCTCCTACAGCTCACCATGACACAAGCTAGACTAAGTGTTAATACTGGGACTAGTTCTTTTTTCTTATATATTTTATTGTTCCGGTGAGCCCCTATAGTTCACCATGACACAAGTTAAATTAGTTATATTTTGAAGATGCCAGTCTTGGGACTGGTGACATTTGTTGAGCACTTACCAGACACAGGCAAGCTGGCTATACAACAGAAATATAGTGCTAGTGTCTGCAGTTTGTTTGCATGATAAAGATTGCAAATGTGACAAAGAGAGAAACTGAATGGTATTCCAGGTCTTTCCAGTTATAAAAACAAAAGGTTGCATTATTCAGCTAATAGTATTGTGTAAATTGTATTACATAATTTGTTTGATACCAATTACTATCTCTCTGAGATATTTCTATTCCATTTCAGCCATATTTATTTATTGTTTTTTGCCAATGTTTCTATGTATCCTTTGTGTTACCTATTTCTCTCTGTTACTATCTGCACCTTTTGTTACTATCTCTTTGTCTATAGTCTCAAGTGTTTTTCCCCTATTTATTGACAGAATCCCTAATTTTCACTGTTGCAGTGGTGTCCTATATATAGTATCCCCATTGCCGCAGCTCTATAATATTCATATTTTTTCTCCTCACACAGTCACTATTGTCATCTGTATCCTATTATTTGTCCCCAATGTAATTCTCCTTTTATTTATATAATATATTCAATCTCTCAATAACTTGTGCTTCTTTTTTCTTTTCAGATAATCTTGAATTCTGTTTCTCCATGCCTACCCTTTGACCTTCTCTCCTTCTTCCGTCCTTAAGTCATGGACCCCAAAACTCCATCCCCACTGCACCTTTGGAGCCCACGTCCCTTTGGCAGTTACTCATCTAACCATCCTCCAGCTGCACGAGTTGGTACTTGTGAGGCCAACAGAGAGGAAACAAAATCCACTGCAGAAGCTCTCCCCCAGCCCATAGATACTCCTTTATGTCAGCATCAGGATGATGATTGTGTCCTTTTGGACACCTGGTATGTCATCAAGCCAGGGAACACCAAGGAGAAAGTGGCCTTTTTTGTTGCCTACCAGTGTGCAGGGAGTGGGAGCTCACCACGCATGGGGGGCACCAAGGTTAAAGGTCGATGGAGTGGGAGTGGCAGTTCTAGAGCCAAGAGACGACGACATGCTCTTGACCCTGATGCACCTTCCACAGTAGCTGAAATGATAGCTATGGCTGAAAGCCGAGGAACACAGGAAGCATCTCCTAGGCCTCCAGTGGTACTTGTGACATCTTCAGAGGAAGAAGCAGAGGGAAGGTGTAAAAGTGTAGCCGAGGCAGTAGCTCAGTATGAAGCAGAACGCACTGAGCGAGAGGTGAGAATAGCTTTCCGTGTAGCGGAACGGCCAGGAGACCCAATAACATGTGACCTCTACCAGCTTCTAAGCCCTGAGCCTCACCATGTACGGGTCCTTCTGGAAAAGATGGAGACATCACAAGCTGAGCAGGAAGATAAGATGCAAGACAATGCTTCTGCAGCTGGGTTCCATGTGGACTTGGTGTTGACTGGTGCTGTGGACCGTTGTGTCTTCTATGGCGGTGAAGCAGGAGAAACAGAACCTCTGCCTGGCCAATTGTTCTTTCCACAACTCTCTAATGCACCTCCTCTACCCCCACCCCCACCACCTGCCCCACCACTTTGTCGCCTCTACCGCCATGTTTCCCATGACTTTCTGGAGATTCGCTTCCAAGTTCAACGGCTCCTTCAGCCTCGACTCTGCCTACCAGGTTTGCCTGACCACGTCCTCCTGGCTATTTTCAGCTACCTTCCAACACAGGAGTTGGCTGTCATAAAGTGTACTTGCCGACGTTTCCGAGCACTTATTGAAGATTATGGAGTCCAACCTTGTGACTCCCGTTGGAGTCGGGACCCTCTATATCGAGATGACCCCTGTAAACAGTGCAAACGCGTGTATCAAAGAGGTGATGTGTCTATTTGCAGGTGGCATCCCAAACCATACCACCATGACTTACCCTATGGAAGATCTTACTGGATGTGTTGCCGTAGACCAGATAGAGCTGCACCTGGGTGCCAGTTAGGACTACATGATAATAACTGGGTGCTACCAGGAGAGGGAACAAGAGGGAGAGGACACAGGGAGGGTGACGAGGGTAGGTGAAATGAGATGAGGGGTGGGTGGGATAATAGTGTACAATGGTTTGAATAAAATATACTATTTATGAGTGTCCTATAGTCACTGTGTCAATGTGGTCATAAAAAGTTACACTCTAACATAGACAGAAACCTATCTAATATTTTTACATGCTATTCAACATATGACAAACAATGTAAATGCACATTTGGTAGATATTGAAGTCAGCCATTTTTCAACATAAATAATAAAAATTAGAGAGCACCACAATAGTGCATTACCGCTAACAATCCAAATGATGGTGTGAAAATATATAAGGAAACAACTCACAAAAGTGCTACAGCTATCCTCAAGGTGCTAAAACTGTCATATCTTTATAACCACCCATCTGACTAGGATGATAAGTAAGATGGGTGGTTATTAAGAACCTAGCATGCTTGATTTAGCACCTTAATACCAGGTGCAGCACCTTTGTGAGTTGTTTTTTTATTTCGTATATTCACATCAGTTGGATTGGTGATGTTAATACACTAGTGTGGCGCCCTGTCTGTTTTCTTCTTAAACGGGAAGAGTCCACAGCTGCATTCATTACTTTTGGGAAATACAGAACCTGGCCACCAGGAGGAGGCAAAGACACCCCAGCCAAAGTCTAAAATACCTCCCCCACTTCCCTCATCCCCCAGTCATTCTTTGTCTTTCGTCACAGGAGGTTGGCAGAGAAGTGTCAGAAGTTCGAGATAGTCTCTTATGGAGGGTAGTACTCTTTGAAATGGGACTGGAGTTTTAAGTAATCCTATCAGCCTCTCAGTGAGAGCATGGATGAATGTTAGAGTCTGGAGAGTTTTCCTGCGAAACCATCCCGACTCATATTAACAGCTCCTTGGCAATCAGCGTTGACGAGTTTCGCTGCCTGCCTTTATTCACTCAAGTCCATGTCAGAAGCAAGGCTACTATCTGTCACACTTGAAGGACCGTGTTCTTGTTCCATGGCGTGGATTTCGATAAGATCGTTTCATTTTATTTTGATATGTGAATGTAATGTTAACGAAGCAAGGTAGGGTCCCAGTGGGACTCCTTTTATCTTAATAAGGAATCATGGGTTAATATCTCCTAAGGGGGGTTATTGAACAAAGGGAACTTTAATCATGTTTGTTATATGGTTCTACCTGCTAATGTGTAGCAATACCTAGGCTCATGGTTTTTACGGAACATAACAGCCTTATCTTAATGACGCAATCTCTTGAGATTGTGCACCATTTTTGTGACTGGCACAGTGTGCCCCATGATGGGTGCGGTTACGTTGTTTCTCACTTCCGTATACTGACTGTGTGGCGACAGATTGAGTCTAGCTCGTGGGTTGTCTGGTTCACAGGAGGTGGTGAGTGTCCCAGCTATTGGGGGTGTAAAAGGGGTGCCAGTTAGTATTAATCTTTTTTGTAATCCCAAGATTATGGAGGATTCTGATATCTTAGTCATGGATGTCTCCGATGTGGAGAATGCGTCTTGTGATGAATATGAAATGGCCCAAGTAATCAATGCCGATCAGTTATGTTCCGATTGCCGTTCTAGAGTACTTTCTTCTCCCGAATTAGGGAGCTTAGAGTGTGTTGAGCCATCTGCCTCCAAGGTTTCCATGTCCCATGAGGCGCATGCCCCAAGCCCTTTCGCGGCTATGCAAGCAGGTGTCCCTAGGGCCTTTACTCCTTCTACAGAGGGTGGCTTGTTTCCTCCAGAAGTTACGGCACAGTTCCACATGGCCAGTTCTATGGCGTTGACTTATTTATATCTCCCAAGTGAAATATTTTTAAGATACTGTCCGTGTTCTGTTAACCAGTGCCCTTCGGGCGTGGGATCGCCTGATTCAGTTCGGCCTTTTGGGGAAGCGTTGGCCTCTGAGGCTTCAGGGGCCCCAACCTCGGGGCCAGGGTCTTTAGTTAATCCGGTGAGGGATGATTTTGCCTTCCATTATAGGCTGGCATGTCTTCATGTTCTTTTAAAACATGTTTTGGCGATGTTAGAGGATCCCAGTCCTAGTGGACCGAGGGATCCGAGGCCTTAGATGCTGCATGGCAAATTGGATATGACTTTTGGGGATGAAGCTAATCTCCTTAACGTCTCCATGTTACTTTCTTTTATGTTTCGGTTCCAGTTCTGAGCTTGGGTGAATGGGGTCTATGATCGGCTGGTCCTGTTGGCGTTCTCATTCACCTTGGGCGTTCACCTGCGGGTGCTGCCTTCCTTTTATTTTGATCCGGTTGGATGTGTTTGATTTGTTTTTTCTTAAGCTCATTTCTGATAGATATCCGTTTTGAAAACATTTGTCTCTGGAACCGATACTTTCGATTTTGTGGTCGCGTGGGCACTTCCAAGGAAGTTGCGCACTTTTTTTTGTTTGTTTTTTTTGTTTAATCTTTTATTGAGATTTTTAGCAATAGCAACATAGAAAGCATGTCCATTCATAGCAAAAATAAGATAGACATATACAGATTTCAACCAAACCATCATAAGAAGTAAGCATATAGTAAATTATTTAGTCAATAAGTTACAAGTACAAAGAAAAGTATAAGTAGGAACCAATGTAATGAACATATAGATGGGAAATCTCCATTTTCTATTATATACTCTCCATAGTTTATGAGAGGTCACTTTTGAACCCTATAGTTAAAAAGGGTAGTGTTCAAGCGCTAAGGCAATCCCCAAGCTGTATCCAAACAGAGGTCCTAACCAACCCCCAAAGAAATTATCACAGATAATAAAGGAATGAATACAGCGCCAGCAAGAGGCCAAGGGATAAATGTAATCACAGAGAAATAAAAGAAATTATTTAATAAACAATGTCTAAAAACAACAGCAATAGAAAGCTATACATTAAAATACAAGGTTAGCTCGCAGGAGCGGCTCAAAGGCCACAGATGGTAAAATATAATGTTATGAAAATGGTGGAGTAGTCCCTGGGACTAAGAAAATAACAGGTGATACACCAGATGAAGAGTGTAAGCTGGTGTGACAAAATAATCCCAAAACAAAAACCATACAGTATATCAAACAGATGATATATAGATGAATAAATACAAAAGATACAATGATTATATTGAGGTGTGTTAATAATGCCTGTGCACTGCAGTGCAACTAAAGGAGAAATGTAAAAACAAAGAATGTGTGAAAATAGTGACAAGTGTATGTAAGTGCAGATGATAATCACATATAATGCTAACTACTAATGCAGTACATGCAAAAATAAGCAATAGAAACAGAAAAAAGAAAAAAAAAATTAAAAAAATCTTCAAAAATGTTGATCAACAAATGATAGTGAAGAACAAAAATTAGTGATTAAAAAAGTGAAAAAAGTAAAAAACTGTCCTCCAAATATTAGTCACTAAAACAAATCCAAATCACAATGAAAATCCTGGGTCTTAGATGGATGAAGTGGCCAATTGAATCCTAGCAACTGTCAGCTGCTCCTATGGTGTCCTAAAAATGTCCCTGTAAAAAGAAGTTCACAACATAGTGTATCCAATATAAAAATAGGGTAGATATTAGAATAATGCTTACCAATAAGTCAACGCGTTTCTGCCCTCAGAATAGGGCCTTTCTCAAGACTAAAATATTGGTAATGGCAGCTAGCCTTATATACAGTAAAAAGTAATACCATGTTTAATGGTTTAATTGATTGATTGTAATGTTTGTGCGCCAAACCCCTTCACTTCCTGTGTGACACCTAAAAAATTCCCCCATACTGCAAACCGGAAGTTTTATGGCTTCTACCGGATTTTATTGCAGGTGTATCCAACATATATAGAGGCTTCAACTGGGAAGCAATATGCATGTATATGGCCTTTAGTATGTATGGCTAATTTATTTGCTTATTAGTAGCCGGTTTCAAGTTCGGTATTGGAACAACCCGGAAGTGATGTTTCCGCTAGCGTCACTTCCGGTCTGGCAATGGCGGCGCTACTAAGTAAACAGACCGCTGACACACCTGCAAAAAAATCCGGTAGAAGCCATAAAACTTCCGGTTTGCAGTATGGGGGAATTTTTTAGGTGTCACACAGGAAGTGAAGGGGTTTGGCGCACAAACATTACAATCAATCAATTAAACCATTAAACATGGTATTACTTTTTACTGTATATAAGGCTAGCTGCCATTACCAATATTTTAGTCTTGAGAAAGGCCCTATTCTGAGGGCAGAAACGCGTTGACTTATTGGTAAGCATTATTCTAATATCTACCCTATTTTTATATTGGATACACTATGTTGTGAACTTCTTTTTACAGGGACATTTTTAGGACACCATAGGAGCAGCTGACAGTTGCTAGGATTCAATTGGCCACTTCATCCATCTAAGACCCAGGATTTTCATTGTGATTTGGATTTGTTTTAGTGACTAATATTTGGAGGACAGTTTTTTACTTTTTTCACTTTTTTATCACTAATTTTTGTTCTTCACTATCATTTGTTGATCAACATTTTTGAAGATTTTTTTAAAATTTTTTTTTTCTTTTTTCTGTTTCTATTGCTTATTTTTGCATGTACTGCATTAGTAGTTAGCATTATATGTGATTATCATCTGCACTTACATACACTTGTCACTATTTTCACACATTCTTTGTTTTTACATTTCTCCTTCATTTGCACTGCAGTGCACAGGCATTATTAACACACCTCAATATAATCATTGTATCTTTTGTATTTATTCATCTATATATCATCTGTTTGATATACTGTATGGTTTTTGTTTTGGGATTATTTAGTCACACCAGCTTACACTCTTCATCTGGTGTATCACCTGTTATTTTCTTAGTCCCAGGGACTACTCCACCATTTTCATAACATTATATTTTACCATCTGTGGCCTTTGAGCCGCTCCTGCGAGCTAACCTTGTATTTTAATGTATAGCTTTCTATTGCTGTTGTTTTTAGACATTGTTTATTAAATAATTTCTTTTATCTCTCTGTGAATATATTTATCCCTTGGCCTCTTGCTGGCGCTGTATTCATTCCTTTATTATCTGTGCTAATCACTTTTGAACCCTAAACAAACTCATATGTCAGTGAGGAGAGCTGAGAAAATATATATACCAATAATATAGGTATATGTTAAAGTATACAATATGGTGGGGTTACTTTTAAACCCCTAAATATATAGGTATCAGTAAGTCATAGTTTAGTATTCAGCGGGTAGACACCGCTTGAGATAATGTAATATATACAGGTGAAACTCGAAAAGTGTGGAAGAAAAAGGTGCACAAGCAGCAGGGATGACCGTAGCTTGGAGGGGATTGTCAGGAAAAGGCCATTCAAAAGTGTTGGGGACTTTGACAAGGAGTGGACTGAGGCTGGAGTCAGTGCATTAAGAGCCACCACACTGTCAGGGTTTTTTTCCCTGTTTTGTTTGCCATGTGCTGCTGGCAGCCATTTTTCTCACCTCTCTTGCTGACTATGGTGCATTGTGGGGGATGCTGCTCATTTCCTGCACTTCCTTTAATGGTCAGACTGGTGTGCATCATCCGTGTGAGACAGGATGCAGTCTCAGAATTTTGATGTCATCACTTATTATTTAAAGGGCCTCTGTTCAGTATGCTTTGCCTTTGTTTTGTCTCAGACCTGTTTGTGAGAGTTCCTGTGTATTACCTGGCTGCCTGACGTCCTTCCTGGTTCCGGATCCCTGGCTTGTTCCTGACTCTGCTGTTTTCCTTGTTCCTGATTCCGGCTCGTCTGACTATTCGCTTTAGCTCCTAACTCGGCTCGTCTGACTACCAGCTCTGGTTTTGACTCCTGGCTTGTTATTTGACTTGTGAACTTTTTATTATTTTTTGCTATTAATAAAGGTGTGATTATTTTTGCACTTCTCGTCTCAGTCTGATTCCTGGCACCCTGACACACAAAAGATTCCAAAAATATACAGAAGGATTGCAGGCTGCACAGTGGAGTATATGTAAAAATCAAGACTTTATTTCATCCAATAAAAAACTATTTCCAAGCACACTTCATGGTGAATACATCCTAGCACACAGGAAAAAATGCTGCTCTCTGACGCGTTTCCTGCTCACACAGAGCACTTCATCAGGGATAGCAGCAGATTCCCTCACAAGCTATTTATTCATGCTAAATCGTTAACCCTTGTGTGACCAACTTCTAGGCCTGTAGTAAAGTATAAGTTTACTCGATACAATCCATGTTATCTTACGAGGATATAACGTAAATAAAACAGAAAAGAGATAATTGGGATAGCGCTCTGATTAGCTGAGAGAAAAGGGGGCAAAATAAATACTCAATTTTATAATGTAAATTAAAATAAGTGGGCGCTATATAAATATATAGAAATGTATAATGATGAGATACTTAATAAATAATTAATGTTTGGGGAATAAAAGTTTAAGTTGTATTTACGTTAAGGTGAGAAAGGCCCAAAAATGTGGCTGGAAACGTATGAATCTAAGAGTTTACTCAAATAATCTCAGAATTAATAGGTGATCATCACCATAAAACAACCAATAAGGCCAGTGAAGCGTAAAAATTAGATAGAGGTATATAGTATCAAATTAGTTTGAATTTATTAAATAACAATTAATTAGTGAAATGGATAAAAATACTATGTGGATGTAAAAAGTGATGCCGGCATCAAATAAAAGACAAATATTAAATAACATACATGATATCAACAATATAAAGAAAGTTCATATGATAATGGAGCTAAAACATTGCGGCTGTATCTATACACAAAGTAACCAGCAATAGTATCAGACTGATACCGTAACTTATATATTGGTAACCTGTGTCCTTTTGGTTTCGCAACAGTATCGTTTGGCAGTTGGATCGTCCTTATATAAGTATAAATGTATTAGATGTGAGTATAGGGGGTATAGTAGTGCGCTGGTATAAGGGTAGTTACCAAACACCTAAAAAGTAGAAAGATCCTTCCGTCTTTCAACAAACGATAAAGTAAGTGATTGGGGGTGATAGGTGCGCTACTGATAGCTGAAGGTATACTAAAAAATTTTTTTTTTTTTTTTTTTGATATATATCAAGAGAGGATATGTGATTGATGTGAAATAAATGTTGAAAATTACAAGGTGAAAAATGTGTTACCAAAAATAAAATAAAAGCTAATAGTGTTCAATACTATATTACCACTTTGTAGGGATAAGAAAGAATTATTGTAGTCACTGTGGGAAAATATATTTTATAGGGATAAGAAAGAATTATTGTAGTCACTGTGGGAAAATATATTTTATAAAAAATGCATATAACAATATACTAAAAACATCAAAAGGGACGTCTCCCTTATTATATATAATATTCAGGATATAAAAACAAGTCTACAATCAACTGATAATTTTTGACACTTTAAATAGTGTTTACATAAGCTGCCCCATACATAAAAAATATATATGCAAGTGTCCGTCTCTTTGAACGTTAGGCAGGTTCAATGGTATTTGTATACCCAGCTGTACTTAGGTGGATAATAGCATTTCAAATGTACAGTTCAAATATGCATGAGCGTTTTAGCCGATATTAGTATAGAAAGTTATTTCTAGATTGGTATTCTCTCTGGTTGAAGCAGGTTACTATACAATATTTTCTCAATAGAATCGAGTACCTGTTGTTCTACAGACCCATCTTACAGCGTCCGATTCCCCTTCTCACCTGGTGACTGATCAGCGCCGCATGTGTCTTGGCGTCTGACGTCACAGCTTGGTATCTCGGGTAGGATTGGCTGAAAATGTTAGAAGACGAACAAATTCTTGTTGATGATAGAATGGAAACTTTTATAAGTTAACAATGTTTGTAGAAGAATCCTGCACTTAGTGCTTGATGCACGCAGGACTTTGAGGTTCCAATAGGAGTAGGAGTATAATAGACAACCCGGGTTGTTACAGTATTAAAACTGAAATCATATGGTATAAAAAGAAAGTCTCTTTGTGTATTTAATTCACACAATTGTAGGGTCAGCAGTCACAAGGTCGACGCGTTTCGCTCAGAAGAGCTTTATCAAGATCCTGGTGACTGTTGTAACATAATATTTAAAGGCATCAGTTCTTTCTGATTGGTCTTCCATAATTGGACTCATTTAAGATGGAATGTTTTGTTATCTCTCTTGCTCATATGTATCAGCAGAGTTTTAAGGTGGAAGTTTTACATGGGACAGCTTTCTATATATTAAGCATTCATAAGCTCTATAATACAGAACATAAATGAAGAATTATTATAATAATAACATTAGTACTATTAGAAGTAGATGTTTTGTGTGTATTTGCTATATAGCTTCATTCAAAGAGAAAGGTGATAGATCCATTTCAGAGTTAAGCCCATTCGGATATAATGTGTTGTATTTGTAAATTAATTCAGCTTCTTTAATTAATAATTTTTTCTCTATATCTCCGCCCCTCCAGTTATTTTTTACTTTTTGTATTCCCCAATATGAAAGATCTTTGGTGTTCCCTTTATGGACAGATTTGAAGTGTTTGTATAGATGTGTGTCTTCAGAGCCTCGTTCTATCTGGCAAAGATGTTCCCTTATTCTGTCTCTGACCATTCTTTTGGTCTCTCCAAAATAAAAGAGATTACAGGAGCATTTGAGAATATATATTATGTTCTTGTTAGTGCATCTTATTATATCCTTGATATTAATTATTTTGTCAAAATTGTTAATTTGTAAATTTTTTAACTTTTTACTATGTGTGCAGGATTTGCAGGTATAGCATGGGAAAAAGCCACTGATGTTTTTACCTGTCAGATCTTTCTGTCTTTTCAAATTTTGTTTTAGTTTTTTTAGTTCACTGGGAGCTAGTATTGATTTTAAGTTTGTTGCTCTTTTAAAAACAAATTTGGGTTGTTCCATAATAGTTTTCCCCAAAATAGTATCCTCCCTTATAAGGTGCCAGTGTTTTCTTATGATGCCTTTAATTATATTGTGATCAGCATGGTAATTAGTAATGAACGGAATATCAATTTGATTTTTATTGTCTTTTTCTTTTCCTTTCTCCTTATAAGTTAAAAGGGACTCTCTGTCAGTGTTTTTGGCTCTATCAGTTACTTTGTCTGTAATTAATTTATTATACCCTCTGGCCTGAAATCTCTCTGCTAGGATTTCTGATTGTTGTTCGAAATCTATAGTTCTTGAGCAGTTTTTTCTGATACGTAGGTACTGACCTGTGGGAATATTAAGTTTCCAGGTGTTTAAATGGCAACTTTTTGAATGTATGTAGTTACTACTGTCAACTTTTTTAAAATGGGTCTTGGTTTCAAGTTCTTTGTTCATAATCATTATCTCTAGATCTAAAAAGACAATTTTTTCTTTACTATAGTTGGAAGTGAATTTTAGACCCCAGGTGTTTAGGTTCATTCTATCAATCATAGATTTGAGGTCTTGTTCAGTACCTCTCCATATTAATAATAGATCATCTATGTATCTCTTGTAGAGCACAAGGTTTGCACCATAGCTGTCGGAGCCCAAAAAAAATAAATGTATTCTCTGGCTTCCGTTGGTAAAAACAACAAATAGAACCTGATGTGAAAAGGTGATATCCTCTCCGTGAACCTGCGCTTTCTGTGCTCCGTCCAGCAGATTGAATAACTGTTCAGCGTTCTCCGCAAGCGGTTAGAGTAGTGATCCTCTCTGTGTTAATATCAGATCCGGGTTAGAGTTCAGGACTGATTCCTTTCATATCCACCTCTATTTCAAAAGGCTTTGCGTTAACCCGGTAAACAAATAAAGAGTTGTTACACAAGGTGGGTCCGTGTAAGTAGGTCCTGGGACAGGAATTACACATGCAGAGACAGCTCAGAATATATTTTCGTGACTGCTCAATGTACCTGTCCTATATAACGAATATAGCATGACAAATATTACACTTATATATTCACAATGATACAAAAGTTAATTAAATATTTAAAAATGTAACCTATTTTCAATAACAAAGAGGACTTTAAATTGCCACAAATTCAATTAAGTGAGAGACATGATCCACAATGTACCTTATTTCTCGTACATATAAATAAACGTAGTTATATATATACATATATATGTACACTAACTGATTCAACAAAAATGCATATATATATACATCTCTTATATACATCTCTATAAACAATTCAATTCATTTAGTTGTTAAGATTTATCATTCAAAAAATAAGCGGCATTCAATGTATATTGTCTGATATGAAGAGGAACCCCAATGAGTCAAACACCACTGTATATATAAATGCTCAGAAAAGTTAGATTTTTTGCATGTTCATAGTAGACCTGTGTATATATATTTCATAGTTAGCACATCTAGAATATTCCTTCAGACCTTATAATCATGAGGATTGTGTATGCACATAGAACTGAAGCAAAATGGATTCACATACCGGTATATAGTTGTAAATCCCAAATTGTATTCATTCCTTTTGGGTAACTTGTTTCAAGTTTATAAATCCAAAATGCTTCCTTTCTATTTAGTTTTGCACCAGTAGTTCTTTTAGATATCCTATCTATCACTTGAAATTGGAACAAAGATAATATCTAATCCATCATTATTTTATTATAAGAAAGTCCAAATCTATGTGTTGCAAAATGTTTTGCTACAGATGTCAGAGGCTCATTTGCTTCTAGGGACAATAAGTGTTCAGGTATACGCTCTTTTACGGTCTTATAGTCCTTCCTGTATACTGGCTGCCACATAATTTACAAGGTACACTACAAAATCTGTCTGGCATGTGTAATGCTGATAAATATTAAATTCACATTTAGTAATGTGTGACTCAAAAATATCCCCTTATTTTACATATTGGCACCTCTTACATGGTCTGACTCCACATCTGAAAGTACCTTTCTTCGGTTTAAGCCAAGATTCAGTATTTACTGTTACTTGTCTTTGGGACTCTGAAAAATTTCTATTAACATATTGGCCTATAGTTTTTGCCCATCTCGAAACAAACTTAACTCCTTTATTGGATATATTCATTAGTGAGGGCTCCTTTTCTAGGATGGGAAGATATATCTTAACTATACTACATATCTTATTATACTGATTATTATATTGAGTAGAATGAACAAGATTTTTATCCATACTTTCAATTTTAGTTTTGTCTTGGAGAAGATTTTCATGGACCATAAGCCTTACATTATTTTGTGTAGTCTCTAAAAGCCTTTTGCTATACCCTCTATCAATAAGGCGATTTTTTAAGAGGTCTGCATGTTTATTGTAGTCTTCAATACTACTACAATTTCTGCGAATCCGCATAAATTGGCCTTTAGGGATTGCACTTTTTAGGTGTTTAGGGTGGTTTGACACACACACAGACGGATCCTGGACATGGGCTTCAAATGTCGTATTCCTCTTGTCAAGCCACTCCTGAACAACAAACAACGTCAGAAGCGTCTTACCTGGGCTAAAGAAAAACAGACCTGGTCTGTTGCTCAGTGGTCCAAAGTCCTCTTTTCTGATGAGAGCAAATTTTGCATCTCATTTGGAAACCAATGACCCAGAGTATGGAGGAAGAACGGAGAGGCACACATTGCAAGATGCTTGAAGTCCAGTGTGAAGTTTCCACAGTCTGTGTTGATTTGGGGAGCCATGTCATCTGCTGGTGTTGGTCCACTGTGCTTCATTAAGTCCAGGGTCAATGCAGCCGTCTACCAGGAGATGCTTCATGCTTCCTTCCACAGACAAGCTCTATGGGGATGCTGACTTCATTTTCCTGCAGGACTGGGCACCTGCCCACTCTGCCAAAAGAACCAAAACCTGGTTCAATGACCATGGGATTACTGTGCTTGATTGGCCTGCAACCTTGTCTGACCTGAACCCAATGGAGAATCTATGGGACATTGCCAAGAGAAAGCTGAGAGACATGAGACCGAACAATGCAGAAGAGCTGAAGGCCGCTATTGAAGCATCCTGGTCTTCCATAACACCTCAGCATTCCACAGGCTGATAGCTTCCATGCCACGCCACATTGAGGCAGTAATTGCTGCAAAAGGGGCCAAAACCAAGTACTGAGTACATACAGTATGCATGCTTATACTTTTCAGAGGTCCGATATTGTTCTATGTACAATCCTTGTTTTATTGATTGCATGGAATATTCTCATTTTCTGAGATTGTGGATTTGGGGTTTTCATGAGCTGTAAGCCATAATCATCACAATTATGACAAATCACGGCTTGAACTATCTTGCTTTGCATGTAATGAGTCTATCTCATATATTAGTTTCACCTTTTAAGTTGCATTAGTGAAATAAATTAACTTTTGCACGATATTCTAATTTTTCGAGTTTCACCTGTAAATAGTTAGCATCTGATATTAAGTAACACATTCGTATAGGTAAGAAACACAGTTAAGATAAGATGTGGTATAGGTAATACAATTTAAATATAACAATACAATATAAAGAAACTCTCAAAAGCTTAATATCTAGAGGAGGTGATATTCAACACATCCCTCCAAGCTGAGTATGATATGCTCATTTTAAAGACCCCCCCCCCCCCCACTATGGAGCCTTACTGTTAATGTAGAATAAGACATAGGTGGTAGTGTTGGAGGAACGAAGTAGTGTATATGCTTATATATATATAAGAGCCCAAGGTAAATTGCCTAGGTATATTATTCTAATGTGGTAGTTAGACTAAGCATATCGTGAATTAACAAGCGCCAGGTATATTAACATACTGAACCTTTAGCTACATAATATATTTATGGATGAGTTGATAACTGATTGTGTAAGAGCCCATAGTGACTTCAGCATGTTGTCACAGTAGGAACCCACAAAAAAATTCCAACAACAATTAAGATATATTAATATTTAAATCCTCAACAGCTTATGCCATAGTATGATCCTGGATACACAATTTACACATGGCTAACAGAATATAGCGGGTCTTCAGCTCTATCAGATCATTCTATGAGCATAAAGGAACATCTTTATTGTGGACATGCTAGTCCGTATTACCCCTGCATTAAGCATCACCAGCTAGCCTAGAATTAAACAGTAAATTTGTGTCATTGAGTTCTCCAGGTATGATTTATGGGCCTTCTTCTGTGGTAGAAATGGAACTACAGGAATTAACAGTGGAATCAAGCTTTGGGGAGAAAAGTACAGCAAATATAGGAACTAAGAATTCCCCGCTACAGATTAGGAGATCAACCTATGCCAAGTCTAGGCAGCAACCAAAGGTCGGGCAATGTAACCTCTGTTCCTGAAAACGGCTGCTGATGTTCGCCAGCGGTGCGGTAATGTAGAGGACATGAACCAATTTCGACAAGCGGTCTAATAGCTTGTAGGTGAAGTAGATGTCCACCATATCTAGTATTACCGAGTTCCAGCATGAGTTTGGTGGTGTGCTCATGGGACAATTGTGAGTTACATTCATAGGAGATTGAGAGGTTTTGTTCCCTGTGTAGTTGTCGAAGAGTCTTACTCGGCTGGGTATGTGCTTCTAACAGACATATTAAGTATTCTGCCTCCATGCTTAACATATTTCCAACTTCCTGGAGGGGGCCGGCCGCATCCCCTCTAACAGGGGTCACGTTGATGGGCATGGAGATCCCACGAGTGCCCGCTGAGTTGTTAGTAAGGTCTTCCTCTCCTCTCAGTGTATCTGTGTGTGTCCCAAATTGGTTGGCTGGTTCTGTGGTAAGAGCTAATGCGCAATCCAGTATGTCTTTATCCATGTAAGCATATCGTACCGACTGTATGAGGCTTTCAGATTCCCGGCACATCTTCCTATCTAGTTCAGCCAGAAGGTTTTGTATGAGCGTGGTGATGTCCTCCATGATCCAGTCAGTTGAGAGTTGTGATAATGTTAAATTAACTGTTAACCCCAGTAAAGGGGGGGTGAGTTGGTAGAAAAAATAAAAATAAGGCCTCTGCTTACTATCTCAACAGTCACACTCAGCTCTCTAGAATCGTATAAACAACAAACTTAGTAACTCCAAGCTCAGTAAAGCTAGGCAATGTAAATTATCTGGTTATTTTCTATAATTATTGTCATATATTAGGGTTATATGTTGAATAACCTTATTTTCCCTCGGAGCTCATGAAATTGCGGCTATACTCGGTCTCGGGTTAGACACGCCCCCAGTTGCACACTTTTTGAATAACAGAATTATGTTTTCTAGTTCACTTAACCTTCGGGTCGAATTTTCTTGGACCTTGGACAGTTCTGGAGTGTCCTTGTACCAGGCAGGTACTGGTCGGACGCTTTCTGCTGTTACCTGGGTTCATGTCACCCTCGTGGTGCTGATTTAATCCTGTCATATTCTGAATGTCACTTGGCCTATTGATAGGGACTCAGGGCTCTGATCCTATTTCGAAGTATGAGGCCTAGTGTGTAGACACAACGCTTCTGAATGGAGGGTTGTAAGTGCCGATCTAAGGTTGGCTTTTTCTGGCTACTTGCCTGGGATACGGATCTGTCTTTCAGACGTCATAATGGTTCTTACAGGTCCCTGGGGACTCAGAACCGTAGTTTCCATTCATTTGGAGTTGGGAGAGGTGAGTGACCTATGTGTGCTAGTGTTCTGAGTGGTGAACGATTTGCGTCTTCACTTGAGGTTCTTCCGGATGCTGACTCTTTAGCCTCATAAACTTTTTCTTGCAGTGGCGGAGTCTCCTTCCTTTCCGACTTGGGTGGGTCATCTGGTCTGAAAGTGCGGTTATGTCCTTCTTCCTTTGCTCAAAGTTGCGTTACTCTAAGAGGTGGAGTGCAGGGGTTTACCTGCCTTCTGTGGGGAGTTTCACAGCTTCCAGTTTTTACCCTATTAACAGGGTTTTTGGAAGATCGATCCTGCAAGGATCTCTGACTGTTGTCTCTTCCATATAATACCCATGGTCTGACCATGGTCTTCGACGTTCGGATGTTATCTGCTTACTCATTGCAAATCTAGCCTTGGGGCTTAACAGTGAAGAGCCAAGGTCGGTTACAGATGGTCGCCCTTCTGGGGTCAGGTAGTTGACCATTTATTCTCGATGCTCAGTTGGGGCTTTGTGGAGGGTGGTTTACATCTAACTCACTTGGATGGCAAGCAAGGTCCAGGATTCACATCCACCTTCGGGTGTTTGTTGTTACCTTGCCAGCGTGTGTAACACGTGGTTAAGTTTGTCTACGAGATTTTTCCTTGCGATCCAGGAGCACTGGGTGCCGAATTCTTAAACTGTTCAGGAGTTCTTTCAGACTGGCTGTTGCTAGATCGCCTAGTTTACGGACTTTAGATGGTGATCTCCTAATCATAGGAGGCTGCTTATGGTTCTTCAGGAAGTTAATTCCGTTTTTCGAGGACTCTCGCCTAGGACCATGTCTGTCCCTGGATTGGGAATGGATGGTTCGGTCTCACCTTAGGTGTTTGTGGTCCCGCATATTCCTTTGAAGGGGACGGGGCTCTGTTTCTCATGGGAGATTCCTATCTGCCTGTGGCTTAGGTTCTAAGTCTCTCTGACGGGTCCCTACTGGTCTTCTGGCGCATTTAATGTTCCTTGTATACTCCAGGTGTCTTTTCAACTGGGTTGGCGATTTGGCCGAGGCTTCTCGCCTCTATGGTAGGGTGTTTTCCGTTGCTTTAAGTCCCTTTCTCTCCAATAGAGTGGGGGATGGGTTCTCCTGGTTCAGAGTCATCTCAGTATCTGTGGCAACCTGTGCGTCCTTGTTTTCTTGCCCTGTAAGGGTTCTTTCCTTCTTGCATTTTCAGAATCCTGGAAGGGAGGTGTGGAGTAGTAACTGGTTCCATCATTCCTGCAGCGGGAGGCTGGGGGTTTGAACCCTGATTGGGCTCCTGTTCAATGTTGTATTCTGATATTTAGATGCTGGGGGTCTGAGAACCCTCTTCCCTTGGGAAGTGTTCCTCTCTAGGGAAGACAGCAGTGTAGGGGGTCTTGTACCCGAGCACAAGGTCTGTCCTGACTCATACTAGCATGCTGTTTGTAGTAGTAGTCAGAGTTTTACTTGGGGGCTTGCTCCTCATAGATCCATCCTTTTTTCTTTCAGGGGTCTGAGACTCTTGTCTTTGGTCTTTGACTAGCCTTTGGGCTGGGACCATTACCCTGGAGGGAAGGTCGGGATCGGTTACTCTATGCAGTGTTGACCATTTTCTTCTAGAGTCTGTCCTGCCCTTCGGTGGGAGGACTTTTGATGTCCTCCTCTTTTCTACCGGCGTCTGGTGCTGGGAGGGGACGCTCCTTGGAGCCCGGTATTCGGAGGGCTGTTGTTGAGTTTTTGGAAGGTTTACAGTTTGAAACCAGCTACAGCTATCTGCGCCTTGAATGTGTGCTAGCAAGCTGTAAATCGCCTCTCGTGGTTTGGGTTCCACGATGGCTGAGTCAGCTTCCTACCTGGGAGCTGGTTATTGAGAGTTCCTGTTCAGACGGTTTGGTGTTCTCTTGGAGAGCTCTTTGCTAACTGCTGGGATAGTTATCCTATTTCTGCTGTCTATGCTTGCTTAGTCTGCAGGTTTTGATCTGATACAAGGCAACAGGGAACTCATGTGTTTCTGGAGTACCTTATGGTATGGTACTGTGTCAGAGATATGAGGGTAACCCTCGAGTCCTCTTTTGGGACGTGTTTCCTGAGTATGGATTTTTATTCAGGTCCTTGTGTTTCTAGGGAGTTCATCTCCCTTGGCGCTACTATCTTAAGACAACCTTGGGTTGTTCTATGTTTGTTGAGCCATGTGGAATGATCCTTGTTTTTTTCTGGGAATCTGTTTTTCCTTTCGGGGGCAGGTAGTGGTCCTTGTTTTTCGGCCGGGTACTCTTCATGGGAGTTGAGAGCCACGGGGCTGCCTCTTCAGAGGCTGTTTGTGCTTGACGGACTCTGGGACTGGGGGTCTCTAGCTCGACTTTGCTGGTTGTGTAACTACTGTGCAGTTACCTGGGCTTCTTTTTTTTTTTTTTTCATGTCGTCTATATTTTTATAGGGTGTTGGGTATTTTCAGGCTGTGGTGCCTTTCGAAGTGGCCGCATTTTTGTACCCACCCTTTGTTTGCATTCAGTGTCCTCTAGCTTGGGTATTGTTTTCCCAAAAGTAATGAATGCAGCTGTGGACTCTTCCCGTTTAAGAAGAAAAACATAAATTATGCTTACCTGATAATTTTCTTTTCTTCTGACGGGAAGAGTCCACAGCTCCCGCCCGTGTTTTGTCTATGAGGCGGCAGTCATTTTTTGTTCTTCTGGCACCTTTTTTCACCCTGATATTTCTCCTACTGTTCCTTGTTCCCTTGGCAGAATGACTGGGGGATGAGGGAAGTGGGGGAGGTATTTGAGCCTTTGGCTGGGGTGTCTTTGCCTCCTCGTGGTGGCCAGTTTCTGTATTTCCCAAAAGTAATGAATGCAGCTGTGGACTCTTCCCGTCAGAAGAAAAGAACATTATCAGGTAAGCATAATTTATGTTTTTTATAATCATCTTTATAGATTTCTAGCTTTACTAAACATGGAACACAAGAGCCTGTTATTTTTGCCTGTGATCTTATGTCCCCCATCATTTTTCCAGCAGTGTGCGCCACAATTTTGGCCAAGTGACTAAAATGTGTGCACACATTAATATTGAGTTTAATTAAACTGGAAAATTGTGTGAAGGTAATAAACATCTCAATCATGAAAGAGACCAGGGGGTAAATTTATCATGGTGCGGATAGACATGATCCGCTATAGCGAATCATGTCCGGCGCACATCGATAAATGCCGACAGCATATGCTGTTGGTATGTATCATTGCACCAGCAGATCTTGTGAACTTCTGATGCAATACCGCCCCCTGCAGATTTGCGGCCAATCGGCTGCTAGCAGGGGGTGTCAATCAACCCGATCGTATTCTTCGGACCGCTGCTTCTTAACTTCCGCTTCAGGCGGAACTGAAGCGGAGTGGGTCGGAGGCAGCATCTGCTGCTTCATAAATCGACCCCCAGGCATGCATGGCCTACTATGTTCTATTAAACAGTTTTATTTTATGTACTGCATGATGCAGCAAACAACTCAAAATGTTTTCTTTCATCAGATTGTGAGAGTCCACAAGTCATTACATGCAGGAATATTCCCCTCCTGACCACTAGGAGGAGGCAAAAGACAAAAGAAATCTCTCCCATTTCCCATAATCCTCATTTTGTTTTACCTCCTTGATAAGGAGTGAGGTGAAAGTAAAGTGCATATCTACTCGTCATTGAAATGGGATCCTCTAATCTGAGGCCCGAATTCTACTTACAGTAACCTGCCGTTCAGAGGGACAAACAAGGAGTTATCAGCCAGGCGGTGAAAGGTCTTTTCACAATAACAAATATTGCTGTGCTCCCAGGTGAAATGTGCACTTGTCCACCAATCCCCTGGTCTACAGTGAGCTGCTTCTTGTGGATCCACAGCCCCTCCCCAGGTGAAATGTGCACTTGTCCACCAATCCCCTGGTCTACAGTGAGCTGCTTCTTGTAGATCCACAGCCCTCCTCAGGTGAAATGTGCACTTGTCCACCAATCCCCTTGTCTACAGTGAGCTTCTTCTTGTGGATCCACAGCCCCTCCCCAGGTGAAATGTGCACTTGTCCACCAATCCCCTTGTCTACAGTGAGCTTCTTCTTGTGGATCCACAGCCCCTCCCCAGGTGAAATGTGCACTTGTCCACCAATCCCCTTGTCTACAGTGAGCTTCTTCTTGTGGATCCACAGCCCCTCCCCAGGTGAAATGTGCACTTGTCCACCAATCCCCTGGTCTACAGTGAGCTGCTCCTTGTGGATCTACAGCTCCTCCCCAGGTGAAATGTGCACTTGTCCACCAATCCCCTTGTCTACAGTGAGCTGCTCCTTGTGGATCTACAGCCCTCCTCAGGTGAAATGTGCACTTGTCCACCAATCCCCTTGTCTACAGTGAGCTTCTTCTTGTGGATCCACAGCCCCTCCCCAGGTGAAATGTGCACTTGTCCACCAATCCCCTGGTCTACAGTGAGCTGCTTCTTGTGGGTCCACAGCTCCTCCCCAGGTGAAATGTGCACTTGTCCACCAATCCCCTTGTCTACAGTGAGCTGCTCCTTGTAGATCCACAGCCCTCCTCAGGTGAAATGTGCACTTGTCCACCAATCCCCTTGTCTACAGTGAGCTGCTCCTTGTGGATCTACAGCCCTCCCCACGTGAACTGTGCACTTGTCCACCAATCCCATTGTCTACAGCAGCCCTTCTTAAACTGTGGGTTGCGACCCCATATGGGGTTGCGCAACCCTAATGTGGAGGTCGTGGGAGCAGTGGGGAGCTTTTTTTAAAGAATGTGTTAAGTGTTGCGCTGTAAGAGTGTTAAAATTTGAGGCAGTGCCAGTTAAACTCTGAGCCTGAGATCAATACGAGGAGAAAATACTGTCACTTGACTTCGGCTGCAGTGTAGAGCAAGCGCGCGCTATCTGAATTGGGAGGCAGGCAAGCAGTTCGCACGGGAGGAAGTTATTTCCTTTTTCCAGTGCCTGTACACACTCTGTCAGTGTGACTGACTGTGCTGCCAGAGTGCTGTCAGAGGCTCAGAGACTGCCTGATCCTAAGCATCATCCTAAGTGCTGTTGTTGTTCACCTGCACCTTTAGCTCTGCGCATCAGAGGCTAACTTCAGTCTGCAGCTCCCCGACAAAGGTAAGTTCCCTCCCCTCCCACCCTCTACATAGGCTAGATGCCCCCAGAGCTGTCAGTGAGAGCATCTGTCAGCCTGGATAGGTTTAGCAAACTATACAGTGACACATTATATTTTATTAGCGATACCTGTTGGTGACACCGCATTACACGGTTTTCCTCTCTCCTGTGCGTTATTTACAACCTGTCAGCAACCGTCACAGGAAGCGAGGTAACAGAGGAGAGGACTTGTCAGTGTGAGTGCAGTGAATTAAAGTTGTTGGTGAATATTTACACTGTCTGCCTTCCTTGCTTTAGTCACTGACAAGATAAGCCCCCCCCCCCCCCCTGCTGATTAGGGCCACGGAGCTTTGCAGACCATAAATTCTGCCTGTGAAACTTTCTGGCCGTATTTTAACCCTTAGTTGCCACTGGGAGATAATATTTTCCCAATACAGAACAATTGTTATTTGTTGACATGTCTCATAGCGCTGCGGAATCTGTTGGCGCTCTACAAATAACCGATAATAATAATACACACATTCTCACACAGACATGTATATACGTGTATGTGTGGGTCAGCATTATACATATATTCATACACAATCCCCAAAGGGTGTTCTTCCATTTGTTAGTTTGAAATGTTGGGAGGTATGACACTAGAGATTATGAGGCCTATTTAACAAAGGTCTTGCGGACCTGATCTGACAGTGCGGATCAGGTCCGCAAGACCTCGCTGAATGCGGAGAGCAATACGCTCTCCATATTCAGCATTGCACCAGCAGCTCTTGTGAGCTGCTGGTGCAACACCGCCCCCTGCAGACTCGCGGCCAATGGGCCGCCAGCAGGGAGGTGTCAATTAACCCGATCGTACTCGATCGGGTTGAATTGTGGCGATGTCTGTCCGTCTGCTCAGAGCAGGCGGACAGGTAATGGAGCAGCGGTCTTTAAACCGCTGCTTCATAACTGGTGTTTCTGGCGAGTGGGGCCGTAGCGGATCATGTCCACCAGACTTTGCTGAACGCTGACAGCATACGCTGTCGACATTTAAGATTGCACAAGCAGTTCTGGTGAACTGCTTCTGCAATGACGCCCCCTGCACAATCGGCCGCTAGCAGGGGTGTCAATCAACCCGATCGGGCAGATTGCTGTCCGCAGCCTCAGAGGAGGCGTATGAGTTAAGGAGCAGCGGTCTTAAGAAGGTTGAAGGCACGCGTGAAAACAGGGGTATTTGACCCCTTTCGGGCCATGATAATTAAATTGGCCCCAGTATGTTTTTCTTCAGCTGCACTAAATGTCTTCTTATTCCCTTTGGGTTCTTGGCTTTACTGTTTGACGGTGCGCTCTGGGTCATATTTTTAGCACTCTTTTTAGTGCACCTTTTCTGTGAGATAATCCATTCCTGTAAGGTATTCAGCGTGTTAGACGGCTCTCAGGACCGGTGAAATGGTAAGGCACGCTGATCCGCAGAGCTTGGCTTCTAATGTGGGGTACAAACTGTATTTAACTCTTTATGTGCTGTATTACTTGCTATGTAAGCTGTCACAATTCTTCAGAGCTTAGTTGTTAATGTTTCCCTCTTGAGGGTTAACCATTTGTGTGCTGTATACACCCTATTTGCTTCTGTTTAGCTATGATACTTAAGCTATTTCCTTACTGCTACTGGGGCAGCTCAGGCCTCAGGTCTGTCAGCTAATCATGCAGACCCTCTTATACTCTAACCCCTTGCTGTGTGTGTTTGTTTGTGCTCAGCGTTTTACCTTATTCGCTGAGTTTATTGCTAATCCTACTGTGCTTCATAATGTGCAAGGGTTTTACCCAATCAAAGCTGCTCCCAGGAAAATTCATCTGAACTTTCTCCTAAACTTAAGTATTATATTCACTCTGCTATTAGTGAGGTTTTAGCTTGCTTGCCTCCAGCTGTTATGCGCAGACGTTTGCAAGGCTTTATAGGTGGTCCTTTTTTTAGCCTTTAGCTCATGAGAGACTTCCCTTAGAAGCAACCTGTCTAAGTTACCCATTAAAGGGACAGTCTAGTCCAAAATAGGCTGTCATGATTCAGATAGGGCATGACAACTTTCTATTTACTTTTATCATCAATTTTGCTTTGTTCTCTTGGTATTCTTAGTTGTAAGCTAAACCTAGGAGGCTCATATGCAAATTTCTTAGCCCTTGAAGGCCGCCTCTTATCAGAATGCATTTTGACAGTTTTTCACAGCTAGAGGGATTTAGTTAAAAAGTATATTTATATATGAATGTTGGTTATGCAAAACTAGGGAATAGGTAGTAAAGGAATTATCTTTTGAAACAATGATAAATTTGGTGTAGATTGTCCCTTTATTGATAGGGGTGTCTCTGACTCTAAGGACTCTTATTCTGAGGATTGTCTCTCTGTGTCTCAGGACCCTGCTGCTGTAACAGAGGATGTATCCTTTAATTTCAGACTTGAGCAGATTAATGCATTATTGCAGGAGGTTTTAATGAATTGCCCTGCTACAGTCAAGCAACCTATTAAGAGCATTGATCATTTTTTTAAGGCAGCTCCCAAGCAGATTCAATTTATGGAACTTATTTCTACTGGAGAAGCCAGGTATTCCCTTTGTTCCATCTACAAAATATAAATCTATGTTCCCTCCTATGTACTCTTCCTTCTGTTAATACAGAGATTTGGAAACTATTTCTAATGTAGATGCAGCTATTTCCACTTTGGCCGGGTGTACTACTATTCCCGTGAAAGATAGGTCCTCTTTTAAAGACCCTTTAGATAGAGAACTTGAAGTTTTTTATTGGTGATCATTTCAGCTTGCAGGTTTTATGTTTCGACCTGCTGTCAATATTGCCTGCATAGCCGCTGCTGTGGGTGTTACAACCTTTCAGAACTTACTTTTGGGGAAACCACTTTGGATGAGATTCGGGATCTCATTAATCTCTTGACAACAGCAAATTTCTTTATTTGTGATGCAACAGTTGAAATTATTAACATTAATGCTAAGACTGCTGCATTAGCTGTTTTAGATAGACAAGCTTTGTAGCTTAAAGGGACAGTCAAGTCCAAAATAAACTCATGATTTAAATTGGGCATGTAATTTTAAACAACCTTCTAATTTACTTTTATCACCAATTTTGCTTTGTTCTCTTGGTATTGTTAGTTGAAAGCTAACCCTAGGTAGGCTCATATGCATATTTCTTAGACCTTGAAGGCTGCCTCTAATCTGAATGCATTTTGACAGTTTTTCACCACTAGAGGGTATTAGTTCATGTGTGTCATATAGATAACATTGAGCTCACGCACGTGAAGTTATCTAGGAATCAGCACTGACTGGATAAAATGCAAGTCTGTCAAAAGAACTGAAATAAGGGGGCAGTTTGCAGAGGCTTAGATACAAGGAAATCAGAGAGGTAAAAAGTATATAAATATAACAGTGTTGGTTATACAGAACTGGGGAATGGGTAATAAAGGGATTATCTAACTTTTTAAACAACAAAAATTCTGGTGTTTGTCCCTTTAAGTCTTGGGGGTAAATTTATCATTGGTCCAGCGGACATGATTTGTTGTAGCGAATCATGTCCACTCGTCCTCGCCAAATGCTGACAGCATACGCTATCAGCATTTATCATTGCACAAGCAGTTCTTGTGAAATGCTTGTGCAATGCCACCCCATGCACATTCGCGGCCAATCGGCCACTTACAGGGGGTGTCACTCATCCCAATCGTATCAGGATGATTTCTGTCCGCTACTTAGAAGGTGGTGGAGAAGATAAGGAGCAGCCATCTTACATCCGCTGCTTCTTAACTTAGGTTTCAGGCGAGCCGGAAACTTTGGGCGTAGAAAGCAGCATCCGCTGATGGTTAAATCTACCCCTTGCTGCTGATATGGTGCAAGCGCAGACTGCTTTCTTTCCCATTCCAGGGTAAATCCCTGCTTGGGCCTGGACTGGATGCTATTATTGCCACGGTCACTGGGGGTAAGGGAGCATTTCTGCCCAAGGATAAAAAAACAAAGGGTAAGCTTGAATCAGCAGGGCGTTTTTGTATTGGTCGCCAATCTAAGGCTCATAAAGATTCACCCTCAGCCTAGAAATCTGGCAATTCCCAATCCTCCTGGAAGTTCAACTGTTCTTGATCCAAAAACAAACAGTCAAAGAAGTCTACCCCAGCTCCCAAGGCAGCATAAAGGTGTGGCCCCCAGATCAACCTCCCAAGGCAGCATAAAGGTGTGGCCCCCAGACCAACCTCCCAAGGCAACATAAAGGTGCGGCCCCCAGACTAACCTCCTAAGGCAGCATAAAGGTGCGGCTCCCAGACCAACCTCCCAAGACAGCATAAAGGTGCGGCCCCCAGACTAACCTCCTAAGGCAGCATAAAGGTGCGGCCCCCAGACTAACCTCCTAAGGCAGCATAAAGGTGCGGCCCCCAGACCAACCTCCTAAGGCAGCATAAAGGTGCGGCCCCCAGACCAACCTCCTAAGGCAGCATAAAGGTGCGCCCCCCAGACCAACCTCCTAAGGCAGCATAAAGGTGCGGCCCCCAGACTAACCTCCTAAGGCAGCATAAAGGTGCGGCCCCCAGACCAACCTCCTAAGGCAGCATAAAGGTGCGGCCCCCAGACTAACCTCCTAAGGCAGCATAAAGGTGCGGCCCCCAGACCAACCTCCTAAGGCAGCATAAAGGTGCGGCCCCCAGACCAACCTCCTAAGGCAGCATAAAGGTGCGGCCCCCAGACCAACCTCCTAAGGCAGCATAAAGGTGCGGCCCCCAGACCAACCTCCTAAGGCAACATAAAGTTGCGGCCCCCAGACCAACCTCCTAAGGCAGCATAAAGGTGCGGCCCCCAGACCAACCTCCTAAGGCAGCATAAAGGTGCGGCCCCCAGACCAACCTCCTAAGGCAGCATAAAGGTGCGGCCCCCAGACCAACCTCCTAAGGCAGCATAAAGGTGCGGCCCCCAGACAAACCTCCTAAGGCAGCATAAAGGTGCGGCCCCCAGACCAACCTCCTAAGGCAGCATAAAGGTGCGGCCCCCAGACTAACCTCCTAAGGCAGCATAAAGGTGCGGCCCCCAGACTAACCTCCTAAGGCAGCATAAAGGTGCGGCCCCCAGACTAACCTCCTAAGGCAGCATAAAGGTGCGGCCCCCAGAACAACCTCCTAAGGCAGCATAAAGGTGCGGCCCCCAGACCAACCTCCTAAGGCAGCATAAAGGTGCGGCCCCCAGACTAACCTCCTAAGGCAGCATAAAGGTGCGGCCCCCAGACCAACCTCCTAAGGCAGCATAAAGGTGCGGCCCCCAGACCAACCTCCCAAGGCAGCATAAAGGTGCGGCCCCCAGACCAACCTCCTAAGGCAGCATAAAGGTGCGGCCCCCAGACTAACCTCCTAAGGCAGCATAAAGGTGCGGCCCCCAGACTAACCTCCTAAGGCAGCATAAAGGTGCGGCCCCCAGACCAACCTCCTAAGGCAGCATAAAGGTGCGGCCCCCAGACTAACCTCCTAAGGCAGCATAAAGGTGCGGCCCCCAGACTAACCTCCCAAGGCAGCATAAAGGTGCGGCCCCCAGACTAACCTCCTAAGGCAGCATAAAGGTGCGGCCCCCAGACTAACCTCCTAAGGCAGCATAAAGGTGCGGCCCCCAGACTAACCTCCTAAGGCAGCATAAAGGTGCGGCCCCCAGACCAACCTCCTAAGGCAGCATAAAGATGCGGCCCCCAGACTAACCTCCCAAGGCAGCATAAAGGTGCGGCCCCCAGACTAACCTCCTAAGGCAGCATAAAGATGCGGCCCCCAGACTAACCTCCCAAGGCAGCATAAAGGTGCGGCCCCCAGACTAACCTCCTAAGGCAGCATAAAGGTGCGGCCCCCAGACTAACCTCCTAAGGCAGCATAAAGGTGCGGCCCCCAGACCAACCTCCTAAGGCAGCATAAAGATGCGGCCCCCAGACTAACCTCCCAAGGCAGCATAAAGGTGCGGCCCCCAGACTAACCTCCTAAGGCAGCATAAAGATGCGGCCCCCAGACTAACCTCCCAAGGCAGCATAAAGGTGCGGCCCCCAGACTAACCTCCTAAGGCAGCATAAAGGTGCGGCCCCCAGACCAACCTCCTAAGGCAGCATAAAGGTGCGGCCCCCAGACCAACCTCCTAAGGCAACATAAAGGTGCGGCCCCCAGACCAAACTCCTAAGGCAGCATAAAGGTGCGGCCCCCAGACTAACCTCCTAAGGCAGCATAAAGGTGCGGCCCCCAGACCAACCTCCTAAGGCAGCATAAAGGTGCGGCCCCCAGACCAACCTCCTAAGGCAGCATAAAGGTGCGGCCCCCAGACCAACCTCCCAAGGCAACATAAAGGTGCAGCCCCCAGAACAACCTCCTAAGGCAGCATAAAGGTGCGGCCCCCAGACCAACCTCCTAAGGCAGCATAAAGGTGCGGCCCCCAGACCAACCTCCTAAGGCAGCATAAAGGTGCGGCCCCCAGACTAACCTCCTAAGGCAGCATAAAGGTGCGGCCCCCAGACCAACCTCCTAAGGCAGCATAAAGGTGCGGCCCCCAGACAAACCTCCTAAGGCAGCATAAAGGTGCGGCCCCCAGACCAACCTCCTAAGGCAGCATAAAGGTGCGGCCCCCAGACTAACCTCCTAAGGCAGCATAAAGGTGCGGCCCCCAGACCAACCTCCCAAGGCAACATAAAGGTGCGGCTCCCAGACCAACCTCCTAAGGCAGCATAAAGGTGCGGCCCCCAGACCAACCTCCTAAGGCAGCATAAAGGTGCGGCCCCCAAACCAACCTCCTAAGGCAGCATAAAGGTGCGGCCCCCAGACTAACCTCCTAAAGCAGCATAAAGGTGCGGCCCCCAGACCAACCTCCTAAGGCAGCATAAAGGTGCGGCCCCCAGACCAACCTCCTAAGGCAGCATAAAGGTGCGGCCCCCAGACTAACCTACTAAGGCAGCATAAAGATGCGGCCCCCAGACCAACCTCCTAAGGCAGCATAAAGGTGCGGCCCCCAGACCAACCTCCTAAGGCAGCATAAAGATGCGGCCCCCAGACTAACCTCCTAAGGCAGCATAAAGGTGCGGCCCCCAGACCAACCTCCTAAGGCAGCATAAAGGTGCGGCCCCCAGACTAACCTCCTAAGGCAGCATAAAGGTGCGGCCCCCAGACCAACCTCCTAAGGCAGCATAAAGGTGCGGCCCCCAGACTAACCTCCCAAGGCAGCATAAAGGTGCGGCCCCCAGACTAACCTCCTAAGGCAGCATAAAGGTGCGGCCCCCAGACCAACCTCCTAAGGCAGCATAAAGGTGCGGCCCCCAGACCAACCTCCTAAGGCAACATAAAGGTGCGGCCCCCAGACCAACCTCCTAAGGCAGCATAAAGGTGCGGCTCCCAGACCAACGTCTAAAGGCAACATAAAGGTGCGGCCCCCAGACCAACCTCCTAAGGCAGCATAAAGGTGCGGCCCCCAGACCAACCTCCTAAGGCAGCATAAAGGTGCGGCCCCCAGACCAACCTCCCAAGGCAGCATAAAGGTGCGGCCCCCAGACTAACCTCCCAAGGCAACATAAAGGTGCAGCCCCCAGAACAACCTCCTAAGGCAGCATAAAGGTGCGGCCCCCAGACCAACCTCCTAAGGCAGCATAAAGGTGCGGCCCCCAGACTAACCTCCTAAAGCAGCATAAAGGTGCGGCCCCCAGACTAACCTCCTAAGGCAGCATAAAGGTGCGGCCCCCAGACCAACCTCCTAAGGCAGCATAAAGGTGCGGCCCCCAGACCAACCTCCTAAGGCAACATAAAGGTGCGGCCCCCAGACCAACCTCCCAAGGCAACATAAAGGTGCGGCCCCCAGACCAACCTCCTAAGGCAGCATAAAGGTGCGGCCCCCAGACCAACCTCCTAAGGCAGCATAAAGGTGCGGCCCCCAGACCAACCTCCTAAGGCAGCATAAAGGTGCGGCCCCCAGACTAACCTCCTAAGGCAGCATAAAGGTGCGGCCCCCAGACCAACCTCCCAAGGCAACATAAAGGTGCGGCCCCCAGACCAACCTCCTAAGGCAGCATAAAGGTGCGGCCCCCAGACCAACCTCCTAAGGCAGCATAAAGGTGCGGCCCCCAGACCAACCTCCCAAGGCAGCATAAAGGTGCGGCCCCCAGACCAACCTCCTAAGGCAGCATAAAGGTGCGGCCCCCAGACTAACCTCCTAAGGCAGCATAAAGGTGCGGCCCCCAGACTAACCTCCTAAGGCAGCATAAAGGTGCGGCCCCCAGACCAACCTCCTAAGGCAGCATAAAGGTGCGGCCCCCAGACCAACCTCCTAAGGCAGCATAAAGGTGCGGCCCCCAGACTAACCTCCTAAGGCAGCATAAAGGTGCGGCCCCCAGACCAACCTCCTAAGGCAGCATAAAGGTGCGGCCCCCAGACTAACCTCCTAAGGCAGCATAAAGGTGCGGCCCCCAGACCAACCTCCTAAGGCAGCATAAAGGTGCGGCCCCCAGACTAACCTCCTAAGGCAGCATAAAGGTGCGGCCCCCAGACCAACCTCCTAAGGCAGCATAAAGGTGCGGCCCCCAGACCAACCTCCTAAGGCAGCATAAAGGTGCGGCCCCCAGACTAACCTCCTAAGGCAGCATAAAGGTGCGGCCCCCAGACCAACCTCCTAAGGCAGCATAAAGGTGCGGCCCCCAGACCAACCTCCTAAGGCAACATAAAGGTGCGGCCCCCAGACCAACCTCCTAAGGCAACATAAAGGTGCGGCCCCCAGACCAACCTCCTAAGGCAGCATAAAGGTGCGGCCCCCAGACTAACCTCCTAAGGCAGCATAAAGGTGCGGCCCCCAGACCAACCTCCTAAGGCAGCATAAAGGTGCGGCCCCCAGACTAACCTCCTAAGGCAGCATAAAGGTGCGGCCCCCAGACCAACCTCCTAAGGCAGCATAAAGGTGCTGCCCCCAGACCAACCTCCTAAGGCAGCATAAAGGTGCGGCCCCCAGACTAACCTCCTAAGGCAGCATAAAGGTGCGGCCCCCAGACCAACCTCCTAAGGCAGCATAAAGGTGCGGCCCCCAGACCAACCTCCTAAGGCAAAATAAAGGTGCGGCCCCCAGACCAACCTCCTAAGGCAACATAAAGGTGCGGCCCCCAGACCAACCTCCTAAGGCAGCATAAAGGTGCGGCCCCCAGACAAACCTCCTAAGGCAGCATAAAGGTGCGGCCCCCAGACCAACCTCCTAAGGCAGCATAAAGGTGCGGCCCCCAGACCAACCTCCTAAGGCAGCATAAAGGTGCGGCCCCCAGACCAACCTCCTAAGGCAGCATAAAGGTGCGGCCCCCAGACCAACCTCCTAAGGCAGCATAAAGGTGCGGCCCCCAGACTAACCTCCTAAGGCAGCATAAAGGTGCGGCCCCCAGACCAACCTCCTAAGGCAGCATAAAGGTGCGGCCCCCAGACCAACCTCCTAAGGCAGCATAAAGGTGCGGCCCCCAGACTAACCTCCTAAGGCAGCATAAAGGTGCGGCCCCCAGACCAACCTCCTAAGGCAGCATAAAGGTGCGGCCCCCAGACTAACCTCCTAAGGCAGCATAAAGGTGCGGCCCCCAGACCAACCTCCTAAGGCAGCATAAAGGTGCGGCCCCCAGACTAACCTCCTAAGGCAGTATAAAGGTGCGGCCCCCAGACTAACCTCCTAAGGCAGCATAAAGGTGCGGCCCCCAGACCAACCTCCTAAGGCAGCATAAAGGTGCGGCCCCCAGACCAACCTCCTAAGGCAGCATAAAGGTGCGGCCCCCAGACCAACCTCCCAAGGCAACATAAAGGTGCGGCCCCCAGACCAACCTCCTAAGGCAGCATAAAGGTGCGGCCCCCAGACCAACCTCCTAAGGCAGCATAAAGGTGCGGCCCCCAGACTAACCTCCTAAGGCAGCATAAAGGTGCGGCCCCCAGACCAACCTCCTAAGGCAGCATAAAGGTGCGGCCCCCAGACCAACCTCCTAAGGCAGCATAAAGGTGCGGCCCCCAGACTAACCTCCTAAGGCAGCATAAAGGTGCGGCCCCCAGACCAACCTCCTAAGGCAGCATAAAGGTGCGGCCCCCAGACTAACCTCCTAAGGCAGCATAAAGGTGCGGCCCCCAGACTAACCTCCTAAGGCAGCATAAAGGTGCGGCCCCCAGACCAACCTCCTAAGGCAGCATAAAGGTGCGGCCCCCAGACCAACCTCCTAAGGCAGCATAAAGGTGCGGCCCCCAGACCAACCTCCTAAGGCAGAATAAAGGTGCGGCCCCCAGACCAACCTCCTAAGGCAGCATAAAGGTGCGGCCCCCAGACTAACCTCCTAAGGCAGCATAAAGGTGCGGCCCCCAGACCAACCTCCTAAGGCAGCATAAAGGTGCGGCCCCCAGACCAACCTCCTAAGGCAGCATAAAGGTGCGGCCCCCAGACCAACCTCCCAAGGCAACATAAAGGTGCGGCCCCCAGACCAACCTCCCAAGGCAGCATAAAGGTGCGGCCCCCAGACCAACTTCCTAAGGCAGCATAAAGGTGCGGCCCCCAGACCAACCTCCTAAGGCAGCATAAAGGTGCGGCCCCCAGACCAACCTCCTAAGGCAGCATAAAGGTGCGGCCCCCAGACCAACCTCCTAAGGCAACATAAAGGTGCGGCCCCCAGACTAACCTCCTAAGGCAGCATAAAGGTGCGGCCCCCAGACCAACCTCCTCAGGCAGCATAAAGGTGCGGCCCCCAGACCAACCTCCTAAGGCAGCATAAAGGTGCGGCCCCCAGACCAACCTCCTAAGGCAGCATAAAGGTGCGGCCCCCAGACCAACCTCCTAAGGCAGCATAAAGGTGCGGCCCCCAGACCAACCTCCTAAGGCAGCATAAAGGTGCGGCCCCCAGTCTAACCTCCTAAGGCAGCATAAAGGTGCGGCCCCCAGACCAACCTCCTAAGGCAGCATAAAGGTGCGGCCCCCAGACCAACCTCCTAAGGCAGCATAAAGGTGCGGCCCCCAGACCAACCTCCCAAGGCAACATAAAGGTGCGGCCCCCAGACCAACCTCCTAAGGCAGCATAAAGGTGCGGCCCCCAGACCAACCTCCTAAGGCAGCATAAAGGTGCGGCCCCCAGACCAACCTCCTAAGGCAGCATAAAGGTGCGGCCCCCAGACCAAGCTCCTAAAGCAGCATAAAGGTGCGGCCCCCAGACCAACCTCCTAAGGCAGCATAAAGGTGCGGCCCCCAGACCAACCTCCCAAGGCAACATAAAGGTGCGGCCCCCAGACCAACCTCCTAAGGCAGCATAAAGGTGCGGCCCCCAGACTAACCTCCTAAGGCAGCATAAAGGTGCGGCCCCCAGACTAACCTCCCAAGACAGCATAAAGGTGCGGCCCCCAGACTAACCTCCCAAGACAGCATAAAGGTGCGGGCCCCAGACTAACCTCCTAAGGCAGCATAAAGGTGCGGCTCCCAGACCAACCTCCTAAGGCAGCATAAAGGTGCGGCCCCCAGACTAACCTCCTAAGGCAGCATAAAGGTGCGGCCCCCAGACCAACCTCCTAAGGCAGCATAAAGGTGCGGCCCCCAGACCAACCTCCTAAGGCAGCATAAAGGTGCGGCCCCCAGACCAACCTCCTAAGGCAGCATAAAGGTGCGGCCCCCAGACCAACCTCCTAAGGCAGCATAAAGGTGCGGCCCCCAGACCAACCTCCTAAGGCAGCATAAAGGTGCGGCCCCCAGACCAACCTCCTAAGGCAGCATAAAGGTGCGGCCCCCAGACTAACCTACTAAGGCAGCATAAAGATGCGGCCCCCAGACTAACCTCCTAAGGCAGCATAAAGGTGCGGCCCCCAGACTAACCTCCTAAGGCAGCATAAAGATGCGGCCCCCAGACTAACCTCCTAAGGCAGCATAAAGGTGCGGCCCCCAGACTAACCTACTAAGGCAGCATAAAGATGCGGCCCCCAGACTAACCTCCTAAGGCAGCATAAAGGTGCGGCCCCCAGACTAACCTACTAAGGCAGCATAAAGATGCGGCCCCCAGACCAACCTCCTAAGGCAGCATAAAGGTGCGGCCCCCAGACCAACCTCCTAAGGCAGCATAAAGGTGCGGCCCCCAGACTAACCTCCTAAGGCAGCATAAAGGTGCGGCCCCCAGACCAACCTCCTAAGGCAGCATAAAGGTGCGGCCCCCAGACCAACCTCCTAAGGCAGCATAAAGGTGCGGCCCCCAGACCAACCTCCTAAGGCAGCATAAAGGTGCGGCCCCCAGACCAACCTCCTAAGGCAGCATAAAGGTGCGGCCCCCAGACCAACCTCCTAAAGCAGCATAAAGGTGCGGCCCCCAGACCAACCTCCTAAGGCAGCATAAAGGTGCGGCCCCCAGACCAACCTCCTAAGGCAGCATAAAGGTGCGGCCCCCAGACCAACCTCCTAAGGCAACATAAAGGTGCGGCCCCCAGACCAACCTCCTAAGGCAGCATAAAGGTGCGGCCCCCAGACTAACCTACTAAGGCAGCATAAAGATGCGGCCCCCAGACTAACCTCCTAAGGCAGCATAAAGGTGCGGCCCCCAGACTAACCTCCTAAGGCAGCATAAAGATGCGGCCCCCAGACTAACCTCCTAAGGCAGCATAAAGGTGCGGCCCCCAGACTAACCTACTAAGGCAGCATAAAGATGCGGCCCCCAGACTAACCTCCTAAGGCAGCATAAAGGTGCGGCCCCCAGACTAACCTACTAAGGCAGCATAAAGATGCGGCCCCCAGACCAACCTCCTAAGGCAGCATAAAGGTGCGGCCCCCAGACCAACCTCCTAAGGCAGCATAAAGGTGCGGCCCCCAGACTAACCTCCTAAGGCAGCATAAAGGTGCGGCCCCCAGACCAACCTCCTAAGGCAGCATAAAGGTGCGGCCCCCAGACCAACCTCCTAAGGCAGCATAAAGGTGCAGCCCCCAGACCAACCTCCTAAGGCAGCATAAAGGTGCGGCCCCCAGACCAACCTCCTAAGGCAGCATAAAGGTGCGGCCCCCAGACCAACCTCCTAAGGCAGCATAAAGGTGCGGCCCCCAGACCAACCTCCTAAGGCAGCATAAAGGTGCGGCCCCCAGACCAACCTCCTAAGGCAACATAAAGGTGCGGCCCCCAGACCAACCTCCTAAGGCAGCATAAAGGTGCGGCCCCCAGACCAACCTCCCAAGGCAACATAAAGGTGCGGCCCCCAGACCAACCTCCTAAGGCAGCATAAAGGTGCGGCCCCCAGACCAACCTCCTAAGGCAACATAAAGGTGCGGCCCCCAGAACAACCTCCCAAGGCAGCATAAAGGTGCGGCCCCCAGAACAACCTCCCAAGGCAGCATAAAGGTGCGGCCCCCAGACCAACCTCCTAAGGCAGCATAAAGGTGCAGCCCCCAGAACAACCTCCCAAGGCAGCATAAAGGTGCGGCCCCCAGACCAACCTCCTAAGGCAGCATAAAGGTGCGGCCCCCAGACCAACCTCCTAAGGCAGCATAAAGGTGCGGCTCCTAGACTAACCTCCTAAGGCAGCATAAAGGTGCGGCCCCCAGACCAACCTCCTAAGGCAACATAAAGGTGCGGCCCCCAGAACAACCTCCCAAGGCAGCATAAAGGTGCGGCCCCCAGAACAACCTCCTAAGACAACATAAAGGTGCAGCCCCCAGACCAACCTCCCAAGGCAACATAAAGGTGCAGCCCCCAGAACAACCTCCTAAGGCAGCATAAAGGTGCGGCCCCCAGACCAACCTCCTAAGGCAGCATAAAGGTGCAGCCCCCAGACCAACCTCCTAAGGCAGCATAAAGGTGCGGCCCCCAGACCAACCTCCTAAGGCAGCATAAAGGTGCGGCTCCTAGACCAACCTCCTAAGGCAGCATAAAGGTGCGGCCCCCAGACCAACCTCCTAAGGCAGCATAAAGGTGCGGCCCCCAGACTAACCTCCTAAGGCAGCATAAAGGTGCGGCCCCCAGACCAACCTCCTAAGGCAGCATAAAGGTGCGGCCCCCAGACCAACCTCCTAAGGCAGCATAAAGTTGCGGCTCCCAGACCAACCTCCTAAGGCAGCATAAAGGTGCGGCCCCCAGACCAACCTCCTAAGGCAGCATAAAGGTGCGGCCCCCAGACTAACCTCCTAAGGCAGCATAAAGGTGCGGCTCCCAGACCAACCTCCTAAGGCAGCATAAAGGTGCGGCCCCCAGACTAACCTCCTAAGGCAGCATAAAGATGCGGCCCCCCAGACCAACCTCCTAAGGCAGCATAAAGGTGCGGCCCCCAGACCAACCTCCTAAGGCAGCATAAAGGTGCGGCCCCCAGACCAACCTCCTAAGGCAACATAAAGGTGCGGCCCCCAGACTAACCTCCTAAGGCAGCATAAAGGTGCGGCCCCCAGACCAACCTCCTAAGGCAGCATAAAGGTGCGGCCCCCAGACTAACCTCCTAAGGCAGCATAAAGGTGCGGCCCCCAGACCAACCTCCCAAGGCAACATAAAGGTGCGGCCCCCAGACTAACCTCCTAAGGCAGCATAAAGGTGCGGCCCCCAGACCAACCTCCTAAGGCAGCATAAAGGTGCGGCCCCCAGACTAACCTCCCAAGGCAGCATAAAGGTGCAGCCCCCAGACCAACCTCCTAAGGCAGCATAAAGGTGCGGCCCCCAGACTAACCTCCTAAGGCAGCATAAAGGTGCGGCCCCCAGACCAACCTCCCAAGACAGCATAAAGGTGCGGCCCCCAGACCAACCTCCCAAGACAGCATAAAGGTGTGGCCCAGCCCCAGACTAACCTCCTAAGGCAGCATAAAGGTGTGGCCCCCAGACCAACCTCCCAAGACAGCATAAAGGTGTGGCCCAGCCCCAGACTAACCTCCTAAGGCAGCATAAAGGTGTGGCCCCCACACCAACCTCCCAAGACAGCATAAAGGTGCGGCCCGGCCCCAGTCCAACCTTCCAAGACAGCATAAAGGTGTGGCCCCCAGACCAACCTCCCAAGACAGCATAAAGGTGTGGCCCAGCCCCAGACTAACCTCCTAAGGCAGCATAAAGGTGTGGCCCCCAGACCAACCTCCCAAGACAGCATAAAGGTGTGGCCCAGCCCCAGACTAACCTCCTAAGGCAGCATAAAGGTGTGGCCCCCACACCAACCTCCCAAGACAGCATAAAGGTGCGGCCCGGCCCCAGTCCAACCTTCCAAGACAGCATAAAGGTGTGGCCCCCAGACCAACCTCCCAAGACAGCATAAAGGTGTGGCCCAGCCCCAGACTAGTCTTTGGTGGGGGGGCACATTGAGTCTCTTTCGGAGGCTTTGCAAAGATCTATTCAGGATCCCTGGGTATTGCAAAACATTTACCAGGGGTATCTAATTAGCTTTTGTTCAAGGCCTCTTCATGGAAGATTCCTTCTGTCTCAAGATCCTATAAAGGCCCACACTTTCTTAGCCTGTATGAGAGATTTGGAATTAATTTGAGTGATTGCTCCAGTTTCAACTCTAGAAGGGGAAAAAGGAAAAAATGAATACTACCTCGCACTATGGGGGATATTTATCAAAGCGTCAATCTTGGTGCTTTCGCCGGCGTCAATACGCTCGCCAGACATCGTTATTAACTATTTACTAACTACCTAGTTAAAATAAATACAAACTTACCTGTGAAATAAAAGTAAAACCTAAGCGGCCTTACACTAAAACCTAACATTACAAAAATAACAAACGAAATTATCCAAAACAATAAAAATTATTACTATTCTAATACCTTGTTTAAAAAAAAAAAAAATCTATAATAAACTACCAAGGTCCCTTAAAAGGGTCTTTTGTAGGGCATTGCTTTAAAGAAATCAGCTCTTTGCTAAAAAAGAAAAACAAACTCCCCCTAACAGTATACAAACCCCCACCCTCCAAACCCACAAAATAAAAATAAAGTTAAAACTTATCTACCCATTGCCCTGAAAAGGACATTTGTATCGGCATTCAGCTCTTTTATTGTTCATTAAAAACAAAAAATGGCTATTCTAAAAAAACAAAAAAAACACCCAAAAAAAACAAAAAACAACATTAGACAAAATAACAGAATCCTAATCTATAATAAACTACCAATTGCCCTTAAAGGGACAGTCTAGGCCAAAATAAACTTTCATGATTCAGATAGAGCATTTAATTTTAAACAATTTTCCAATTTACTTTTATCACCAATTTTGCTTTGTTCTCTTGGTATTCTTAGTTGAAAGCTTAACCTAGGAGGTTCATATGCTAATTTCTTAGATCTTGAAGGCCACCTCTTTTCAGAATGCATTTTAACAGTTTGTCACCACTAGAGGGTGTTAGTTCACGTATTTCATATAGATAACACTGTGCTCGTGCACTAGAAGTTATCTGGGAGCAAGCACTGATTGGCTAAACTGCAAGTCTGTCAAAAGAACTGAAATAAAGGGGCAGTTTGCAGAGGCTTAGATACAAGATAATCACAGAGGTTAAAAGTATATTATTATAAATGTGTTAGTTATGCAAAACTGGGGAATGGGTAATAAAGGGATTATCTATCTTTTAAAACAATAAAAATTCTGGTGGAGACTGTCCCTTTAAAGGGGCCTTTTGTAGGGCATTGCCCTAAAGAAATCAGCTCTTTTGCTACAAAATAAAAACAAACACCCCCTAACATTACAAACCCCCTCCCCCCCAAACCCACAAAATAAAAAAACCTAACTAAAAAAACCTAATCTACCAATTGCCCTGAAAATGGCATTTGTATGGGCATTGCCCTTAAAAGGGCATTCAGCTCTTTTAAGATTGCCCATTAGCCCTAATCTAAAAAAAATACCCACCCCAAAAAAAACTTAAAAAAAAATAACACTAACCCCTCTTTAGATACACGCAGTTGCTGAAGTCCGGCTTGAATGATCTTCATCCCGGCGGCTCCATCTTCATCCATCGCAGGACCGATATCTTCTTCATCCCTGCGGAGGCGGAGCGGTCGATGAGCAGAGGCAGGAGGAGGTCCATTGATCCGACGTGGAGGTCCTCTTCATGTGATTGTCCGCCTCACACTGAGGATTCAAATGCAAGGTACCCCTTTTATACTGAGGGTACCATTGCATTCCTATTGGCTGAAAATTTTAAATCAGCCAATAGGAATTACAGCTTGTGACAGACCCCTCTGTCAGTACTTGAAGGGTTAACTCTGTTCAGTTTTCAGAAACTATTTTCTGAGACAGGTTTCCTAGCATCAGCTATTGTGTACTGTAATTAAGTTTTAGTGATAAGCATTCACATTGTTTAATCACCTCCAGAGTCAGACTGCTAGGTGATAATAAGGACTCCATTGTTTTCTTGTGTTTAAATTGTTTATCTGCTTAAGTAATGTAATTCTATTGTATCATGAAAAAGGGTGTCTTCCCTCTATCTAATGTACAATACTGCCAACCCCCCATCTGGTCTCAAACCTGCATAAATACTGGGCATATAGCCCTCAATAAAGGGCATTCTGTTTTTACCTTCAATGTGGAGCCTGGACTCATGTCTGAGGGGGGAATTAGCTGGGGTGTGTATTGCTGATCCCATATTCAGGACATCTTTCATCTGGTATTAACCCTTGATATCTGGTGATACCATAACACAGCTGCTTAAATCCTATTGGATTTTTCAGCCAATAGGATTGCAATGGTACTCTCAGTATAAAAAAGGTAAAAAAGGGGTACCTTGCATTTGAATCCTCAGTGTGCGGCGGATGATCGCATGAAGATAACCTCCACGTCGGATCGATGGACCTCTACCTGGACCTCCGCCTCCGAGCATCGACCGCTCCACTTCCGCAGGGATGAAGAAGATGCCGGTCCCTCGATGGACTAATAGTTATATTGTAGCTAGCTTAGGTTTCATTTTTATTTCACAGGTAAGTTTGTATTTAGTTTTAAATCGGTATTATTTAGTTAATAATTGTAACTTTAATTTAGGTCTTTTTTAATTATGTTAAAGTTAGGGGGTGTTAGTGTTAGGTTTGGGGGTTAATATAGTTTCATTTAGGTTGTTGCGATGGGCCGACGGTTTAGGGGGTTAATAGGTTTAGGTAGTGTTGGCGATGTGGGGGGTGCGGTTTAGAGGTTATTTGCACCATCACTAGAACTCACAGACACATTTCCTTCAGTGTGTTGTTTAGCAGACGACTTACTAGCGGTGACACCCTCTCTCTTACCCTGTACCAGGGAAGTGCTGCATACGGATCTCAATGGTGGCGTGCTGACCGCAACTGTCTGCCAAATGTATTTATGGCATTTGTCTATTGACCTGTGCTTATGCCCTCCGTGCCTCTTTCGTTGTCGGATTCCCCCAGCTGGAGGATAATAAGGTTTATAAGAAACTTGCATACAACCCTTTATTTAAGATCCAAAGAGAAAGAGAAAGGGTTATATTTATTGCAGGGAAAAATAATATTATAGGGAAGGATGTAGTGTCTTATTTGAAAATAGAAAAAACATGTACCCCAGTTATTTATACCCTCACCAAAGTTCATAAGAGCATGACCAACCCCCCAGGTCGCCCTATAGTCGCTAGTACTAATTCTGTATTTACCAATATCTCTAGATTCTTCATCCATATAATAAACTAATTCATTTATTAAAGATACTGGGGACTTTTTGCATAAACTTGCTTCCCTGGCGCTCCCTACTACTACATTTATTTTATTTAGTTTAGACGTTGAAAGCCTGAAAAAAGAGAGAACACAGAGGCGCCAAACATGGCCTAGTACAGCCAAAAACAAAATCTACAATCCACACAAATAACAATTGGATACTCACAAAAGGGACGCACCCTTTGGTGCTATTGGGACAGACTGGAGCCTCTCAGTGGTCCAGCTCACTGGTACACATAGGTAGTGGATCGGGGCCCTTGGTGATAGTTGTTACCAGATTCAAGGTGCCCCAATTTGACTGGTCCTAACACTGCCTTTTGCCACAGAGGGCTGAATCATTCCTGCTTTTACTCTTCATCAGATCATGTTTGGCGCCTCTGTGTTCTCTCTTTTTTCAGTTACCCACCTATCAGGAAGACCATCCTATGACTGAGAGCTGCCTACTGTTTTTGGACTTATTACACTTTGGGACTTTATTATCACCACCTATTCTTGGACTTATTTTGGTACATTTTTATGTTCCTCTTATTGTGTAGCATTATAGTCCTACATTTGTGTTGTGTGATTATTTTATATTTTATGTGTTTATGTTATAGGAGGCGCCCCCTAAGGGTGTGATTACACATTGGAGTGTACTACACCCTCATTTTTTCTATTAGACGTTGAAAGCCTGTATACTTCAATCACTCACACAAGTGGTATCGATTCAGTATACTCAGTATTGAAATCTGATAACAAGTATAATGCTGCTCAAATTGATTTTTTTCTACAATTGTTGACTATCATACTGCATGGTAATTATTTCCTGTTTCAGGATGATTATTTGCTTCAACTTCAAAGTACGGCTATGGGTTCCAACATCGGCCCACACTACGCAAATATTTTTATGAATTTTTACGAAGAAAGATATATTTTTTCAAATGAAATGTTTATTCGGTATAGCGCCACCTGGTGGCGATATATCGATGATATTTTTGGAGTGTGACTGGACAACGTTGGAACCCTGGTTAAATTTGTTGATGCACTCAATATACAGTAGCTACCAATCATATTACATTTAAATTAGTCTGGAGTGAGGAATACCTAGATTTTCTAGTTAAAAGGGACAGTCAAGTCAAAAAAAAAAAAATTTCATGTTTCAAATAGGGCATGTAATTTAGGAGGTTCATATGCTAATTTCTTAGACTTTGAAGACCGCCTCTAATCTAAATACATTTTGATAGTTTTTCACCACTAGAGGGCATTAGTTCACGTGTTTCATATAGATAACATTCAGCTCATGCACCTGAATTTACCATGGAGACAGCTCTGAATGGCTAAAATGCAAGTCTGTCAAAATAACTGAAATAAGGAGCAGTCTGCAGAGGCTTAAATACAGGGTAATCACAGAGGTAAAACGTATATTAAAATAACTGAGATAAGGAGCAGTCTGCTGAGGCTTAGATACAAGGATTCACAGAGGTAAAAAGTATATTAATATAACAGATAAGGGGCAGTCCGCGAAGCTTAGATACAAGGTAATCACAGAGGTAAAAAGTATATTAATATAACTGAGATAAGGAGCAGTCTGCAGAGGCTTAGATACAAGGTAATCACAGAGGTAAAAAGTATATTAATATAACTGAGATAAGGGGGCAGTCTGCAGAGGCTTAGATACAAGGTAATCACAGAGGTAAAAAGTATATTAATATAACTGAGATAAGGGGCAGTCTGCAGAAGCTTAGATACAGGGTAATCACATAGGTAAAAAGTATATTAATATAACTGAGATAAGGGGGCAGTCTGCAGAGGCTTAGATACAAGGTAATCACAGAGGTAAAAAGTATATTAATATAACTGAGATAAGGGGCAGTCTGCAGAAGCTTAGATACAGGGTAATCACAGAGGTAAAAAGTGTATTAATAAAACTGAGATAAGGAGCAGTCTGCAGAGGCTTAGATACAAGGTAATCACAGAGGTAAAACGTATATTATTTCAACTGCACAAATCGCTACTTATTTAACCTTAACATCTACTGAATCTAACCCTGAGCTGGGGCCTGAGCGTTTGCTGAGTATTCCATCTCTCTAAGCTCCCATCTGTCTAAGTGACCATCTTTAAGTGACAGCACTGAGAATTAGACAAGAATTTCAACTGCACAAATCGCTACTTATTTAAGCTTAACATCTACTGAATCTAACCCTATTTCTCATTTACTTTCAGGTATGTCCCTTTAAAACCCTGTGTCTTTGCTGGATTTAAACACTGTTTCTTAACTCCTGGTATGTCCCTTTAAAACCCTGTGTCTTGCTGGATTTAAACACTGTGTCTTAACTCCTGGTATGTCCCTTTAAAACCCTGTGTCTTGCTGGATTTAAACACTGTTTCTTAACTCCTGGTATGTCCCTTTAAAACCCTGTGTCTTTGCTGGATTTAAACACTGTTTCTTAACTCCTGGTATGTCCCTTTAAAACCCTGTGTCTTGCTGGATTTAAACACTGTTTCTTAACTCCTGGTATGTCCCTTTAAAACCCTGTGTCTTTGCTGGATTTAAACACTGTTTCTTAACTCCTGGTATGTCCCTTTAAAACCCTGTGTCTTTGCTGGATTTAAACACTGTTTCTTAACTCCTGGTATGTCCCTTTAAAACCCTGTGTCTTTGCTGGATTTAAACACTGTTTCTTAACTCCTGGTATGTCCCTTTAAAACCCTGTGTCTTTGCTGGATTTAAACACTGTTTCTTAACTCCTGGTATGTCCCTTTAAAACCCTGTGTCTTGCTGGATTTAAACACTGTTTCTTAACTCCTGGTATGTCCCTTTAAAACCCTGTGTCTTGCTGGATTTAAACACTGTTTCTTAACTCCTGGTATGTCCCTTTAAAACCCTGTGTCTTGCTGGATTTAAACACTGTTTCTTAACTCCTGGTATGTCCCTTTAAAACCCTGTGTCTTGCTGGATTTAAACACTGTTTCTTAACTCCTGGTATGTCCCTTTAAAACCCTGTGTCTTGCTGGATTTAAACACTGTTTCTGAACTCCTGGTATGTCCCTTTAAAACCCTGTGTCTTGCTGGATTTAAACACTGTTTCTTAACTCCTGGTATGTCCCTTTAAAACCCTGTGTCTTGCTGGATTTAAACACTGTTTCTGAACTCCTGGTATGTCCCTTTAAAACCCTGTATCTTGCTGGATTTAAACACTGTTTCTTAACTCCTGGTATGTCCCTTTAAAACCCTGTGTCTTTGCTGGATTTAAACACTGTTTCTTAACTCCTGGTATGTCCCTTTAAAACCCTGTGTCTTGCTGGATTTAAACACTGTTTCTTAACTCCTGGTATGTCCCTTTAAAACCCTGTATCTTGCTGGATTTAAACACTGTTTCTTAACTCCTGGTATGTCCCTTTAAAACCCTGTGTCTTGCTGGATTTAAACACTGTTTCTTAACTCCTGGTATGTCCCTTTAAAACCCTGTGTCTTGCTGGATTTAAACACTGTTTCTTAACTCCTGGTATGTCCCTTTAAAACCCTGTGTCTTGCTGGATTTAAACACTGTTTCTTAACTCCTGGTATGTCCCTTTAAAACCCTGTGTCTTTGCTGGATTTAAACACTGTTTCTTAACTCCTGGTATGTCCCTTTAAAACCCTGTGTCTTTGCTGGATTTAAACACTGTTTCTTAACTCCTGGTATGTCCCTTTAAAACCCTGTGTCTTGCTGGATTTAAACACTGTTTCTTAACTCCTGGTATGTCCCTTTAAAACCCTGTGTCTTGCTGGATTTAAACACTGTTTCTTAACTCCTGGTATGTCCCTTTAAAACCCTGTGTCTTGCTGGATTTAAACACTGTTTCTTAACTCCTGGTATGTCCCTTTAAAACCCTGTGTCTTTGCTGGATTTAAACACTGTTTCTTAACTCCTGGTATGTCCCTTTAAAACCCTGTGTCTTGCTGGATTTAAACACTGTTTCTTAACTCCTGGTATGTCCCTTTAAAACCCTGTGTCTTGCTGGATTTAAACACTGTTTCTTAACTCCTGGTATGTCCCTTTAAAACCCTGTGTCTTGCTGGATTTAAACACTGTTTCTTAACTCCTGGTATGTCCCTTTAAAACCCTGTGTCTTGCTGGATTTAAACACTGTTTCTTAACTCCTGGTATGTCCCTTTAAAACCCTGTGTCTTGCTGGATTTAAACACTGTTTCTTAACTCCTGGTATGTCCCTTTAAAACCCTGTGTCTTTGCTGGATTTAAACACTGTTTCTTAACTCCTGGTATGTCCCTTTAAAACCCTGTGTCTTGCTGGATTTAAACACTGTTTCTTAACTCCTGGTATGTCCCTTTAAAACCCTGTGTCTTGCTGGATTTAAACACTGTTTCTTAACTCCTGGTATGTCCCTTTAAAACCCTGTGTCTTGCTGGATTTAAACACTGTTTCTTAACTCCTGGTATGTCCCTTTAAACCCTGTGTCTTGCTGGATTTAAACACTGTTTCTGAACTCCTGGTATGTCCCTTTAAAACCCTGTGTCTTGCTGGATTTAAACACTGTTTCTTAACTCCTGGTATGTCCCTTTAAAACCCTGTGTCTTGCTGGATTTAAACACTGTTTCTGAACTCCTGGTATGTCCCTTTAAAACCCTGTGTCTTGCTGGATTTAAACACTGTTTCTTAACTCCTGGTATGTCCCTTTAAAACCCTGTGTCTTTGCTGGATTTAAACACTGTTTCTTAACTCCTGGTATGTCCCTTTAAAACCCTGTGTCTTGCTGGATTTAAACACTGTTTCTTAACTCCTGGTATGTCCCTTTAAAACCCTGTGTCTTTGCTGGATTTAAACACTGTTTCTTAACTCCTGGTATGTCCCTTTAAAACCCTGTGTCTTGCTGGATTTAAACACTGTTTCTTAACTCCTGGTATGTCCCTTTAAAACCCTGTGTCTTGCTGGATTTAAACACTGTTTCTTAACTCCTGGTATGTCCCTTTAAAACCCTGTGTCTTGCTGGATTTAAACACTGTTTCTTAACTCCTGGTATGTCCCTTTAAAACCCTGTGTCTTGCTGGATTTAAACACTGTTTCTTAACTCCTGGTATGTCCCTTTAAAACCCTGTGTCTTGCTGGATTTAAACACTGTTTCTTAACTCCTGGTATGTCCCTTTAAAACCCTGTGTCTTGCTGGATTTAAACACTGTTTCTTAACTCCTGGTATGTCCCTTTAAAACCCTGTGTCTTTGCTGGATTTAAACACTGTTTCTTAACTCCTGGTATGTCCCTTTAAAACCCTGTGTCTTGCTGGATTTAAACACTGTTTCTTAACTCCTGGTATGTCCCTTTAAAACCCTGTGTCTTGCTGGATTTAAACACTGTTTCTTAACTCCTAGGGGTCGATCCGATATAAATCGTCGCCCGCAAAAGCCGGCGACGCCAATATTTGCGCGGATTTGGTATCACATATACGGCGTAACCTAGAAGTTACGCCCGTATATTTCTGCCGTCGCCCGCAGTTTTTTGGGCCATAGGCAGGTATACCAAACCCGCGCAGTTTGGTATCCAATATGCAGCGTAAGGACTTACGTGGCGAAAATGGAGAAAACTTACTCCATTTTCACCTCGCCACAAAAAGCAGCCGTAAGAAGCCTTACGCTGACTATTGGAGCCCCGTAACTCCCTAAACTAACTAGAAAATAAACCTAACACCTAACGCATGCGCAATGTCTATCTCCCTGTCAACCGCGATCTGCTAAAATAAACCTAACACCTAACGCATGCGCAATGTCTATCTCCCTGTCAACCGCGATCTGCTAAAATAAACCTAACACCTAACGCATGCGCAATGTCTATCTCCCTGTCAACCGCGATCCCCCCCGAAATCCCTAATAAAGTTATTACCCCCTAAACCGCCGCTCCCGGACCCCGCCGCCATCTACATAAACTAACCCCCTACTGTGAGCCTCTAAAACCGCCGCCATCTACCTTATCTATCCCCTAATCTGACCCCTTACACCGCCGCCACCTATACAAAAATTATTAACCCCTAATGTAAGCCCCTTACACCGCCGCCATCTCTATTAAAATGATTAACCCCTAATTTAATCTACCTACCCCGCCGCCAGCTATATTATCTATATTAACCCTAAGTATATTATAGTTAATATAGGTATTACATTATATATATTAACTATATTAACCCTAATTATATTAGGGTTAATATAGTTACTATAGTATTTATATTAACTATATTAACTCTATCTAACCCTAACTAAATTTATATTAAATTAATCTAATTCATTTATAAACTAAAATATTCCTATTTAAATCTAAATACTTACCTATAAAATAAACCCTAAGATAGCTACAATATAATTAATAATTACATTGTAGCTATGTTAGGGTTAATATTTATTTTACAGGTAAATTGTTAATTATTTTAACTAGGTATAATAGATATTAAATAGTTATTAACTATTTAATATCTACCTAGTTAAAATAATTACCCAATTACCTGTAAAATAAATCCTAACCTAAGTTACAAATACACCTACACTATCAATAAATTAAATAAACTACAAACATCTATCTAAAAATACAATTAAATAAACTAAACTAAATTACAAAAAAAAACAAACACTAAATTACAAAAAATAAAAAAAGATTACAAGATTTTTAAGCTAATTACACCTATTCTAAGCCCCCTAATAAAATAATAAACCCCCAAAATAAAAAAAATTCCCTGCCCAATCAGCCAATCAGATTGAGCTCGCATTCTATTGGCTGTTCCGATCAGCCAATAGAATGCGAGCTCAATCTGATTGGCTGATTGGATCAGCCAATCGGAGTGAACTTGAATCTGATTGGCTGATTCAATCAGCCAATCAGATTTTTTTAACTTAATTCCGATTGGCTGATAGAATCCTATCAGCCAATCGGAATTCGGCGGACGCCATCTTGGATGACGTCATTTAAAGGTACCTCATTCCAAGTTCAGCAGTCGGCCGGGATGGATGCTCCGCGGCGGCGGAGCGAAGAAAGAAGATTGAAGATGCCGCCGGAAGAATGAAGACTTTGCTGCCGCTTGGAGGAAGACATCGCCCGGATCGGATCAGGAGTTCGGCCCGGTGTGGTGAAGACAAGGTAGGGAGATCTTCAGGGGGGAAGTGTTAGGCTTTTTTAAGGGGGGTTTGGGTGGGTTTAGAATAGGGGTATGTGGGTGGTGGGTTGTAATGGGGGGGGGGGGGGGTATTGTATTTGTATGCAAAAGAGCTGTTTTCTTTGGGGCATGCCCCACAAAAGGCCCTTTTAAGGGCTGGTAAGGTAAAGAGCTTATTTTAATTTAGAATAGGGCAGGGAATTTTTTTTATTTTGGGGGTTTATTATTTTATTAGGGGGCTTAGAATAGGTGTAATTAGCTTAAAAATCTTGTAATCTTTTTTTTATTTTTTGTAATTTAGTGTTTGTTTTTTTTTGTAATTTAGTTTAGTTAATTTAATTGTATTTTTAGATAGATGTTTGTAGTTTATTTAATTTATTGATAGTGTAGGTGTATTTGTAACTTAGGTTAGGATTTATTTTACAGGTAATTGGGTAATTATTTTAACTAGGTAGATATTAAATAGTTAATAACTATTTAATATCTATTATACCTAGTTAAAATAATTAACAATTTACCTGTAAAATAAATATTAACCCTAACATAGCTACAATGTAATTATTAATTATATTGTAGCTATCTTAGGGTTTATTTTATAGGTAAGTATTTAGATTTAAATAGGAATATTTTAATTAATAATATTAATATTAGATTTATTTTAATAAGAGTTTAGTTAGGGTGTTAGAGTTAGATAGGGTTATTATACTTAATATATATATAATTATAATAACGATATTAACTATATGAACCCTAGTATAATTAGGGTTAATATAGTTAATATATATAATATAACTATATTAACCCTAATATAATTAGGGTTAATATAGTTAATATAGCTGGCGGCGGTGTAGGGGGATTAGATTAGGGGTTAATACATTTATTATAGGTGGCCGCGGTGTAGGGGGATGTAGATTGTAGGCAAAAGAGCAGTTTACTTTGTGACAAAGCCCCGCCAAAAGCCCTTTTAAGGGCTGGCAAAAGAGCTGTTACTTTGGGGCATGCCCCGCAAAAAGCCCTTTTAAGGGCTGGCAAAAGAGCTGTTACTTTGGGGCAATGCCACGCAAAAAGCCCTTTTCAGGGCTATTTGTAGGGTTAGACTTAGGTTTAGTGGTAGGGATAGTTTAGTATTTTAGGGGTTAAATAATTTAAAATAGATGGCGGCGGGGTAGGGGGATTAGATTAGGGGTTAATAATTTTAAAATAGCGGCGGGGTAGGGGCTCACTTTAGGGGATAGGTAAGGTAGATGGCGGCGGTGTTAGGGGCTCACTTTAGGGGGTAGGTAAGGTAGATGGCGGCGGTGTTAGGGGCTCACTTTAGGGGGTAGGTAAGGTAGATGGCGGCGGTGTTAGGGGCTCACTTTAGGGGGTTATATATTTAAATAGCTGGCTGCGGTTTAGGGGTTAATAACTTTATTAGGTAGCGGCGGGCTCTGGGAGCGGCGGTTTAGGGGTTAATACATATTTTATTGTTAGGCTAGTGAGGGGGGATAGCGGATAGAGGGTTAGACTGTCGGGCTATGTTAGGGAGGCGTGTTAGACTGTCGGGCTATGTTAGGGAGGCGTGTTAGACAGTGCGGGTGATTTAGACTTTAGTCAGGTTTTATAGGCGCCGGCAGTTTCTAACGTGCCGCAAGTCACTGGCGACGCCAGAAATTTGTACTTACGCAGATTTCTGGACATCGCTGGTTTGTGAGACTTACGGCACGTTAGCATCTGACGGCGACTTATATGGGATGGCTCGAGTTGCGAGCTGAAACTGCGGGCGACGCTGGTCTCCTCGCTTGCGCCGCAAACTGCGATCTATATCGGATCGCGCCCCTGGTA